>NW_027213030.1:15000-20000 GCF_042767895.1 Penaeus vannamei | reverse complement strand
CGCCGTTCATCATGACTGATTCTGCTTCTACTACTACCTTGGTTACCTGATACAGCCAAAAGCAAAGAAATAAGATCCTGAATTGTAAAACATCCATTAAAACCTAATTTGGTGATATGCATGCACAAAATAAAACCTCAGTATAAACAATAATGAAATTCAATGGCAAAAGTTACAGCATATCTTTTAGCACTCACTCTACACACGGCAAAAGCTTCTCAAAACTGACCTTGTGCATAATGTGGGTGACATCTGTAATGAGACGGTAATACGTGGGAACACCCATAGCAGCCAGTTGCTTGACCATATCTGAACCCGTGGGAGGAAAGGGTGAGTCTGCAACCACAACACTCACATTCATGCAACTGCTGCCATTTCGTGCGGCTTCAACCATGTCGCAAACAAGAGCTGAACTGGATATCAAGAAGAAAATGTATTAATACATGAATACACACAAATCATAAAAAACTGAAGCACAATAATTTTCATAAATACAAAAAATTACAAACATACAAAATGTGCACACACACACACAAAATCACACACACTCACTCTCTCACACACACTCACTCTCTCACACACACTCACTCTCTCACACACACTCACTCTCTCACACACACTCACTCTCTCACACACACTCACTCTCTCACACACACCCACTCTCTCACACACACCCACTCTCTCACACACACCCACTCTCTCACACACACCCACTCTCTCACACACACCCACTCTCTCACACATACTCACTCTCTCACACATACTCACTCTCTCACACATACTCACACACTCTTATAAGTAACTAACCACTGGCTGTAAACAGAACCTGTACAAGTTAATCTACAGAAACTTTGATTGTATCCAATTAGGCCCCCTGACCCCCTACATAGCCAAGCAGGGTTCCCATTGCAGCTAAGACAAAGTAACAAATCAAATTTTAACCCACTTATGATGGGTGTCCCATATATGAGACACCCTGAAAAGTAAACCGGTGTCCTGCCGATGCAACACCAGATCAGAGCTCGCGCTCTGATTTTGTCACCTGTTGCGAGTGGCGCACAGGCAGGCTGCTGGACTCATCCATACACTGATTTTGAAGCCACCCAGAAAATATTATTTTTGGTTTATAAATGTACCATCTCTTGTGGGTTAAATAGGGTAAGAGTGATACTACTACTTAAAAAATCTATCAAATAAAGGAACAAAGACATGATTCTCTTAATCTGTTCTGAATGCAAGCAATATCACCATAAAGGCAATGCCTGCAATGCTGTCTTCTGCATCACTTTAACTCCCAAAGGTGATGAAGAACAACCACATAACACTCCCTACTGATAGTCTAACACTCTAGAACATACTAACAAAGGAAAAAACAAATGAAATAATGCAGAATGACCACAAGAAAATACCTCATGAAACATTTCTCGGCATGGGAACAAACCTGGGTTATATCTGTAGTATGCCAGAAGCCCTACTTGAGAGGGGGTCAAGTTTTCCCTAAATTTCTTTAGTACAGTTTTCATTTTACAGCAAAAGAGTGGATACCTTTTGATTACATTCTATGTGTATATTCATCAATTCTCATCAATATATAAAAATGTAATCACTTTCACATGCATTGGAAATATGCTTACTAGCCAAATGTAAGAATAACATCTCCATCCTTGAGTAACTGGGCACCATGAGTGGCTATGGTGCTGCTGGCGAGGTTGATGTTGTCGCAAACATACTCATCAATGGCTGTGCGTAACAAGTCTTTGGCTTGTGCCTCGGGGACATTCGGCTCGATGCTGTTTATCTTGTGCTTCAAAAATCTGAAATAATAACCATTTTCTTAAATTTCTTTTTCTTAATTTGATGTAATTCATTGCATACACCCAGAAAGATATAGAGGATGAGGAAAAAATATTAATAACAAGGTTTATATCTATATCTCAAATTTGATACAATAAAGAATCAATCAACTATGCCAGGCCTATGTATTTCAATAAAAATGGGAAATCAGGAAAAAAAAAAAAATAATAAAATAAATAAATAAATATTACAACCAATAAGCACACACCTGACGGCATTGTCCATTGCAATTGCCAGAGGACGACAAGCATGGAGGTGTGCCACATTAGGCACTATCTTCTCTGCAAGATCTCTGGAGAGGTCACAAGACTCAGGTGTTCTATAGTCATTGATGAATCTCTTCAGAGCAGCTAATGTTGCAATTACCCGTGCAGTTGACCCATCCACAACACGGTCCTGTGTAAATTTCATATGACAACAAGCTAGCATGATAAATAAATTTGCAATAGTTCAATCTCTCACATATACTTTGATCAACATAAGACAGTACAGTAGTCAATGGGTTAGATTTAACATGTGCACTACATAAAAACATTTTCCACTTCCCTCCAAAATCCCTGTTGTAACTCTTAATAAGAGGAAACCTTGTGAGCTCTACCTATCATATTACCGTAATAGAAACAGGACAACAGCTCAGTGTAGTTTACTGGCATAATCCTACCTTCATCTTTTGACCGAGAGTCCTTATAGCAGGGTGGATGGAATCACTGTTGACAGGTAGTGATGGTGGATGCGACGTGTAAGGGGTGAGGTGGCCTAGCAGTGGGATTCTCCGCGAGCTGTCCTTCTCCACACTCTTCTTGTCCCTAAAGCGCCTCCCATCAGCAAACTTTTTGGTTTGTGGTGCTTTTTTAGCTTCCTCACGTATGATCTTTTGAGACTGAGGCTGGCTCTTTTTCTGCTTCTCTGCTTCCTGCTGTGCTTTTGCTAATGCTTTAGCCTGCCTCTGGGCTTCCTGCTTCTCACGTCTTTCCCGCTTCAGGTCTGCTTTTGACTTGCCACTGCCATCTTCAACCCCTTCTTTCTGCTGCGGCTCCTGCCCCTGCTTACACTGCTGCGGAGGTGCTGCTTTCTCCTCTGCTGGCTTGCTCTGAGCCTTAGCTTCCTTCTGGTTTTGAGGAGGTGGCTTTTTGTTTTCCTTTGTGCTCTCATCTGTACCACCTTCCTTGGCTTTGCTCTGATCACCTCCTTTCTTTTTTCCTGCTTTCTTTGCCTCCTTCCTGGCTTTCCTCTCCATTTCTATTTCTTCTCTTGACTTCTCTGCACCAGGGTGCTCTTCAGTACCTTTACCTTTTGATGATGATGTTTCAGAAGCAGGTTTTGCGACTGGAGATACCTTAGTAGCTGTATTCTGATTTTGCTGAGGGACACTAACAGGCTTGGTTCCACCAGAAGACATCTCTTTACCTCCATGTTGCAAGACTATATTTTCCAGCAACTGGCAAAGACTAGCAAGCTTTTGGTCAGACATCTTTCCCTGTTTATTCTCACTACTTGATGGACAAGTGGTAGAAAAATTAGCTTGTCTTGGCTCTGTTCTCTCAGCACTTTTCTCTAATACCTGCTTTGTTGAAGCAGTTGCATCTGCAACTACTGATGCTGCCAATGGTGAGGATTGGGGGACCTGTGCATTGATGGTTGGCGAGGAAGAAGGTTGCCCTTTTGCTCGCCCTGGTGTGCCTGGTCTGGATCCTTTAGACTGGGTTCTCTTAGCTGGCTTGCCCTCAGGATTCAAGCCCTTCCTCTGAGGTGCTGAATTCTTGGGAGATTCCTTGCCTTTGCCCCCTGTAACTGGAGATCCTTGCTGGGAATTGGCTACCTTAAGGGGTCTATCAGGACACTTTTCTGCAGAAGTCTTCAGCAAACAGGCTGCTGACACTGGCCTCTCTACAGGTGGTCCATCGGGAGAACACTGCAGCTCAGAATCCGGTTGGTTCTCTGTCTGAGAGCTCCGATTCTTGGCGGCCTTGCCAGTTCTCTTGTGTCTGGGATTGCCCTGAAAATTTTTTTAAAAACTAATATCACCTAAAGGATAATGGAGAACATTCTACGAGAAAGGGAAATTACTGACAACAAATAATCATAATCAATGTCAATATACTCATTGGTCTCTCACACACACACTTAAACATGCACATCACTCACACACACATACATCTAGCCAAAACAAAATGTTGCCGAGCAAACTTTAAGTATATCTTCCCAATCTGAAAACTAAAAAAATCAAAGAAGAGTCAATTATTAATGATGAACATTATCTATATTAGAAAAGGTAATAAGTCATGCATTTGTCATTCAATTTACAGATGAAAGAACTAATTAACTATATATATACAAAAAAATGTCTTTATGAGGAATTAAGAAAAGTAGGAGAAATGAAAGGAAAGGCAGAAAGAGAAGGATGAGGGAGAGAATGTGACAAAGGAAGAGAAAGAGGAGATAAAGAAAGGAGAGAAAGAAAATTAATAGAAAGGGATAAAAGAGAAAAAGGAAGATAAAGATAAAGGAAATGAGGAGAAGATGGAGGAAAGCATGGAGGAGGGAGTTGGAGGAGGAAAAGAGAGTAAAAGAACATCAAGATGATAAAAACAAAAGAAAAAAAAAAAAAATTATAAATCACATATCATGACAAAAAAGGAAATTTCCTGTCAGCTGTTTAGGATTTAATAATGTAGATATCATCAAGTAGCTATCACAAGGCAAGTTATCCAAAGCCACATCTAATAAGCTTAAACTCAGCTGAGATATATTTAGTCCAACAGCCTTCTATAAGACGCCATTTCAAAGCTTATAGTCCACAATATCCCGTGCACACTCATTTCATCATCACATTACAATGACAGTTATATTCATGCAAGCTAAAGACCATAATTAGAGGAAGAATATATAACCCTTATTTCATGTGCAATTTTGCAGACAATCTAACTGGCCCAGGATCACGATACCAATGGCAGAAATCAAGTGTGGCTTGCATAAAATACCGCAATCAGTCCGCGCAACTTACTGGCGTTTGGACGAAACACTGAATGGTACTTTCAACAGAACACTTTCAACCACCAATTACCACTGCCCCTCACGTCAAAATGCCACCCCTGGAAGAATTATTGCGGAAGTCTGGACATATCCCAGAGTCTCCCCTGGAACAA
>NW_027213030.1:0-2500 GCF_042767895.1 Penaeus vannamei | reverse complement strand
CCTGAAGCATTGCGTCAATTCTAGATTGTTCTTAAGGGGGCCGTCGGAATGAATTTTCGACAAATATTTTTTAAAATACTAGAAAATTTGAGAAAAATCTCCTGCAATCTAGTAGGCTTTGGCAATCCCATGATGTAATATTTTTGCTAAATATGTAAACATAAAGGAGTTATGACTAAATCTCTAACCCCCCACCTCCGGCTCCGATGTTTACTTTGCCACGTCCGAGCTAATATACTTGACAAATTTGTTTTTCTGGATTTTTTTCAATTTATTTGGTATTCCCTGGTAGCTAGCTGTCAACTCTGTTTCTGAATCAGCTAACATCCACAAGAGAGGGAGAGTGAGAGGCTGTGCTGCCTCGGTGTGACCTTGGACTCGGGACAATCCTTTAGTCGCACCGATACAGAGTGTGATGCGCTCTCATCACACACTAAGAGGACACTACTAATAATAGATGTTATTCCTGTAACTAATAAACATAATATGATGAGAAATACATCTCAATCACAGCTGCAGCAGTTGTTTATTCCTATGAAATGCCTCACGAGGCACTGCGAAGCCTGTGATGTCACAGGGTACTTCTACAAACACGTTCAGTTATTGTTATTAGTTCCTTCCAAAAGGGTGACCAGGTACCAGCTACACTTCAGAATACCACGTGAATACCCTAGAATGCATCATGATTGATACAGAAATCGGAATTCTAAAAAAATAAAAAAATAAAATTTAAAAAAATATTTTAACCCACCCGCGCCGGGGTACATTTTGTAGCCAAAATTTAAAAAATCCGGGAAGCTACAAAATCGGCGGGCGGAGCTTCCCCGGAGTCTGTCCGCCCGCCCGGCCGCCCGCTGCTTTTGCCGCGGAGCACGGCTCCGAGACAGCATCGCACTGGCGGGCAGCCCGAAACTGTTTATTTTTTCCCTGTGTCTCATATATGTGACACCCGGGACGAATGGGTTAAAAAACGGGGAAAAGTATCCTTAACTTCAAAGCCCGATATCTCAAAACTACACCTTTGTCAACATTCTTTGTTGTTTCTCCATAACTACTAGGGCAAGTCTAATGGGGTTTGGATCATTTGAAAGCTGAATAAATTTGTGATTTTCTCGACAATTTGTTTTTAATTTCAGAGGATGAAAGTACATTTATCATATTTTTATAGGTATCAATGAACATTTCAAAAAAAATATTTTTACACTAAACTAAGAGGAAATTTCAAAATCCAATCATAATTAACGAACTTCCTTCTCAGGTGCGACTGCCCCCTTAAGACTATACAGTGGCAACTAAGAAGAAAAAGAACTTCATAACTATTGCAGTTTGATTTCTGATGCCATCAAGTACCCCAAATCCCCCCAAAATTAATAAAAACAAAGTGATCCACAATAGACTGACCGACCAACTGAAAGAAGTGAAGGAAAATTGACATTTGATATTTGGTTTATTGTTTACAGTATGGATGTAGCTCTATCTTGCCGTACATACCAAGGTGAAGAGAATGTATCCTGGGGAGTGTTGGGGGGCAGTGCACCCCATCACAACTCCTCTCAGGTGACGCCTAGTCACGGCAGCATAAATTGTTGTGTTATGTTAGGTTATGTGTCAGGACATTTTTTGGGTTTGGAAGGTGTGAAATCCCGTAATTTTGCCGAAAGATGGGTTGAATTCCCGTAGTTTTTTTTTTTAAACTACGTACCTGTGCAGAAGGACCAAGCTACAGGTTTTCAAGGCCCTGATAACACCTGTTTTGCTTTACGGCAGTGAAACCTGGACATTATCCTGTGCCTTGGAGGCTCGTCTTGAAGCCTTTTGTAATAGGTCCTTGCGCCGGATCATGGGGTACTGTTGGCGGGACCATGTGTCCAACCAACGGTTGCACCGTGAAACTGGTACAGGACCTGTTATCTGCACAATCCATGATCGCCAACTCAGGGTATATGGCCACCTGGCTTGCATTCCTCAGAATGATCCTGCCCATCAGATATTCTCTGTTTGAGAGAACCCTGGGTGAAGGATGCCTGTGGGACAACGTAGGAAGTCTTGGCTTGGGCAGATTGATCAAACCTGTCGTGGAGAACTTGACATGGGCCGAGTCCTGAGTTTGGCGTCTTGCCATAAGGGATCCTCATAGGTGGAAACAAAGTGTGGATGCAGCTATGCACCTCCGTTGGTGTTAGCTCCTTCTTGATGATGATAATGATGCATCGGTGCGTAGACTTTCAAAGGTGGGGGTATGACTGTAGAGTTTCATTAGCCAATTTTAAGTTGTTTTAGTGCTAGTTTTACACTTTTCAGTTCACTATTCTTCTTATCTAAGCCTGTTTTAACCCATAATTTCCCTGACATACTTCATGCCATCCCCTGCTATAGGGACTGAACACGTCAAGATCATCAGCTGTGATTGCTATGGAAATGATCATCTGATTAATACTCGTCACACGAGAATAAATCTGATGATATAAATATTGACTGGGAAGTCTCAATTGTCCTATTA
>NW_027213029.1:57500-62500 GCF_042767895.1 Penaeus vannamei | reverse complement strand
TCGCAAACTTTACTTTCTCCCCGAAAATACGCTGCGTCCGAAGCGACCCCCTTTAATTCATCATTTTCAGGAACGTTATGAGAGTCACCATCGTTCCGGAGAGTATAAGCGTCTGGGCCTTAATGGCACTGCTTGAGTTTGACGTTTTAATTGCACTTTTGTCTAGTTCAACTGCTAAAAAATATAAGAATGGACCGGAAAGGAGATATAAAGGCATTGTTATGGATGTTATGTACTTAGAGCATGTGCTGCTTAAATATATGTATTATGCATGCATGCATTTTTGTGCATGTATATATCTCAATTTTCCAAGTATTAAATCTTAAGACAGACATTTATTTTAGGTGTATTTCTTGGGTTGTTATTATATTGCTTGTCTTTCATATTTGATAGAATTTACCAATATTTCATGTTTATGACCATCATACTTCTACACGGTGTACTGCTCTTTATCTTTAATTGTTACACGTTTTAACAAACTGTATTGTCAAAGAGTCTGTCTAGTATGATCTTAATTTTATTTACCAAGTAAGATACCTTTACAATAGAGGCATCTACCCAATGAAATCACACAAGTGGAATCATCGCGCAAATCACAAAATTTCAGCTGATAAGCCAATTTACGACCGAAAGTCACGTTTGCCATACAGTGAACCCTCGTTTTTCGCGGGGGTTACGTTCCAAAAAGAACCCGTGATAGGCGAAATCCGTGAAGTAGTAACCTTTATTATTTTTACAATTATTAAACAATGAAATACTCTACAATACATTGAAACCAAAGAACAAAACCTTTTTACAGGCCCAAGCATTTGTTTGACAAATAAAAGTACTGTATAAACGTTTTTTACAAATAACTACTGTACTGTAAAATAATAATTTTAATCATCAATACGAACTGAATGCTTCATGGGTTTTAGAGAAAATTTGCAAACTTAAATTTGGCAAGCTGTTTTACGTACATGTACATATCAAACCGTAACGTTATTGACACACAGGTAGAGAAGAAGCGGAGAGACTGTTTAGCCAATCAGAATGCAGAACACAATGCAAATCCGTGAAGCAGCGAGAACGCGAAAAGTGAACCGCGTTATATCGAGGGTTCACTGTATTTGCATCTTGTCCCTTACTGCGCACGAGTCTTATTCGACAATTAAGTAACGATCTTCCTCAATCCAGTGGGAAGATTTCCCGAGTCTTCTCCTGAACTGAGGCATTGGTGTGTCCACGAGTAGCTCTTGTATGTCAGGCAGGTTTCGACGAGCAGGACACTATGCCTTCCCCGCCCCTGCATTTACCTCGCAGACCCTCCCCGTCCCTGAGCTAATCATTCAGGCATCTTCACCGCCTGCTTTGTATCACGAATGAAAGGCAACATGTGTGAAAAAAGCAATTCTGGGAATTTAACGCATGCTTCGAGCAGCGAATCCCCTTCCTTTCCTGCCCCACTCACCGTGTCCAGACCTTTCTTCTGTGTATCGTACGTAATCTGCCATTTCTTGGGACTCTGTGACTTGCTTTAACACGAGGGTATGGAAATGCGGAAAGTCTTCATATCATATAGTTAGATGTCAAGCCAAGACGTAAAACAGTACCTCTGATCTGCATTATCATAATAGCACAATGTACATATACGAGAGAAAGAGAGAGAAAGGAGAGGGAGAAGGAGAAGGAGAAGGAGAGGGGGAGGGAGAAGGAGAAGGAGAAGGAGAAGGAGAGGGAGAGGGAGAGGGAGAGGGAGAGGGAGAGGGAGGGGGAGAGGGAGAGGGAGAGGGAGAGGGAGAGGGAGAGGGAGAGAGAGAGAGGGAGAGAGAGAGAGAGAGAGAGAGAGAGAGAGAGAGAGAGAGAGAGAGAGAGAGAGAGAGAGAGAGAGAGAGAGGAGAGAGAGAGAGAGAGAGAGAGAGAGAGAGAGAGAGAGAGAGAGAGAGAGAGAGAGAGAGAGAGAGAGAGAGAGAGAGAGAGAGATAGAGAGAGAGAGAGAGAGAGAGAGAGAGAGAGAGAGAGAGAGAGAGATGGAGATAATAGAAAAATAAACAGCAACAGGCAACTGAAGGGAGACATATGCAAGCATCTTTCAAGACAATTTATTTTCCTTATCAAATTGTCTTTTCATAAAGGCTTTTCTACCATTGAATAAACACTCTCTGGAAATGGAAAGAAAAAGCAATTCAGTTTTTCATTCATGAGATTTTCAAATATTTTTAAAATAAGTTTTTAGGTAACGTTTTTAAATTGGCTATGGATTTACAAATATATCATCGAAAATTACTGAAAGAAATAGTATTAATCATAACGAGAAATATGTATGCCTACACACACAGACTGACATACCCACACACACACACACACACACACACACACACACACACACACACACACACACACACACACACACACACACACACACACACACACACACACACACATATATATATATGTATACATATATAAATATAAATATATATATATATATATATATATATATATATATATATATTTATTTATTTATTTATTTATATATCGTTACAACTATCCTTGCTCAGCTAAATCAGAACTATAATAGTATGTTCATCTTTCTCTCGAGAATTATTATTAAGTCGTCTAGGGTATTAATTCAAAACTGTATGAGCAAAATTAATCGTAATTTTCTTAAGTTAATTTCAGATCCTAAAACTGTGCTTTAAATTCTACCATCAGTTATTATATTTTCTCTTCATGTTTCAACACAGCTTACCAAAGTAACTTTCTTTATTTTCTGAATGTCAGAAGATTAGCAACTGGTTATCATTCTTTATCCAACTTTTCATTGACTCAAAAGACTTACTTAAACTTCAAGTTTCTTTTACAGCACACAAATTTCAACTTATTTCAACTGGAGTTTAGTTTCTTTTAACAAAATATTCATTAAATACTTCATGCAGGTGCAAGTGATATTGTATCATTCACAAAAGTAATTACTCATTAAATATTTCATTCCAGTTGCAGTAAGGTTGTATCATTCACAAAAGTCATTAATCATTAAATATTTCATTCAAGTTGCAGTAAGGTTGTGGAAGATATAAAACACTAAATCATTATTGAGATATATTATTAGAAAATACACTGGCAAAGGCCAACAAAAAAATTTAATTTGTTAATTTCCAATTTGGCAGCAGCTTATTCACTTTTAACCAAAACATACTATTCCATTAAGCGGATGCCTTATAATAGGAAAGTGAAAACAAGGGACGTATCACTGGAGTAAAATTAAAAGCTTCAACTTCTGACAAGAAAACAGAAAAACAGTACTCTGAGCATCACACAAACACCGGACCCCATTAAAGGCTCATAAAATGAATAATCTTATAATTCATATATATCTTCATTTGGACAAACTCTCAAATAATCATATTGGACCACATCAACTTCAATGTTACTAATTTTAATGTTAAATTATATAACAAAACAAAAAAACAAAAAAACACAAGACCGTACGTCTCACTTTCACCAAAATCCCTGTTAGAGTCCGCGGGGTCAACACTATTTACATTTAACGTCTCTTATCTGATTATCACAAAATATAAGTTTAAATTCATCTGAGATCGTCAGAATTATCAATAATTATTAACACATTATAAAAAATATAACATAAGCACATTTATTACATCTCTCATAAAATACTGTTTTCTTTAGGATGAAATTCCTTATAAACTACTTTACTTAATAATATATATATATATATATATATATATATATATATATATATATATATATATATATATATATATATATACATGTATATATATATATATATATATATATATATATATATATATATATATATATATATATATATATATATATGTATATATATAATATATATATATATATATATATATATATATATATATATATATATATATATATATATATGTATATATATATATATATATATATATATATATATATATATATATATATATATACATACATATATACACATATGTATATATATATACATATATATATATATATATATATATATACATGTATATATATACATACATATATACATACACACACACACACACACACACACACACACACACACACACACACACATATAGGGGGTTGTTCCCGAGGGTTTGCTGAGTGGGATGCCTTCAACCGCGAAACGCTTGATGCAGCTCAAGATACGATTGGTGAAGCCCCGAGAGCAATACAGAATTTCATCTCACAGGAGACACTGGAAGCCACAGATGCTCGTCATGCAGCTCGTCTGACAGGGGATCGGGATCTGCATCGTTCTCAGGTGCCCAGAACTCAGTCACTGTTAAGAAGTAACAAGGAACAGTTTTTTAGGAGTCTTGCAGAAGAGGTAGAAGGCCATTTCTTAATAAATGACCTTCGTCCTGCATACCAAGCCCTGAGAAAGCTGAACTCGAAGCCCTCTTCACGAGTGACAGTTCACTTAATAAGTGGCCAGATCGTCTCAAATCCTGTCGTGGTGTGGGAGCACTGGGCTGAGTTTTTGTGCAGTTGTACCAAGTTGACCCACCAAGTTAATTTGCATGTGGGTAGTGCCGAGATTCCGTTGCCGGACCCACCCACCAGTGAGGATTTACCCTTCCTAACTGAAGTTAGGCACTGAAGAGTGGTAAAGCAGCAGGTATATGTAGCATCCCAGCTGAACTCTTAAAGGCTGGTGGTGAACCTATGGCACGTGGGTTGCATGCTGTCCTGGCTGATCCGGTACTGTTCCTCCTGACCTGCTTAGGGGTGTGGTTGTCCCTCTCTGTTAGGGGAAGGGGGATCGATGGGATTGCAGAACCACAGATTTACCTCTGGTAAGTCCACAATAGACCGTATCCTTGAGCTTCGAGTCATTGTAGAGCGCCATCGTGAGTTCGGTTGTGGGCTGCTTGCAACCTACATCGACCTCAAGAGGGCGTTCGATATGGTGCATCGGGAATCCCTCTGGGAAATCCTCTGACTGAGAGGAATTCCAACAAGGATTATTGGAC
>NW_027213029.1:45000-47500 GCF_042767895.1 Penaeus vannamei | reverse complement strand
TGCCTTCTTGACTTCCTCGGGACAGAAGTGATCGATCAACCTGAGCCGCGACTTTCAAGGTCGTCCCTCAAGGTCGTCCCGCGGGCCTCCTTAACCCTAGATTATCCAGAAGACAAGCTGACGAGCTGATCCTCAGGAAATCGAGCGGAGGGACTGTTTGGCATGAGCTGGCTGTCCCGATGCTCTGCGTAATAGTACGAGCATGTGTAGCCATTATTACATTGCATAGTCCGGCTAATTGTACTCCATGGTCTGCCATATGAACCTGTTGCAAAGCCATCATGACCCGCGCCCAGGTTACTGCCATGAAGTATAACTTTCAATATCAAAACCTAGCATGAATATCTTAACCCTTCAGCCTAGTAAACTGGTTCTTCGTATATTCCAGTTAAGAGTTCACGACTCCTGTCCTCAGAGCAGTTACATTCTCCATATCAAACTAGGGTTTAAAAAATAAGACCGCAAACATCAGGACTTTGCTGTGGCTTACTTGCTCTTAAAGGCTTAATTACGTATGTTAATGATCATTCAAGTTTTAGAATCGATGAAAACTATCTTAAATTGATAAGAATACCTTTCGCGATATACTCATGCAAATTAAGAAATTGAAACCCAGCACTTTTCCCCATTTCCAAACACTAATAATGATAGTGATGACAATAACAACTATAACAGCATTAATTATAGTAAGAGTTAGAAAAGGAATTTCGTAGATTCGAAATATATTGCGAGTGTGTCTGCGTGTGTGTCTGTGTGTCATCATTTAACATTCAAGTCGTAAACGTAACACAGGTAATATTGTGGTATGGTTATTATAATAACGATGATATTTATTATAAGTGATTTTGATATATCTTGTAATGGTGAGGAAAATTATAATAGTCGTAATAGTGATCATAGTAATAATAATGGTAATAGTAATAATAATGATAGTTAATAATGATACTGATAAAGGAGGTGGCATAGCTCAGTGGTAGAGCGCTGGCTTTGCAATCGCATGGTCCTGGGTTCGCGCCCGGCTGCGGCTGCCTCTTTCAGTCGACTCAGCTGTGAATGAGCACTGGTATGCTGACGTCAGCATACTGGGGTCAAAGTCGGGGCGGAAAGGAACTGGCCACCCGACCGCATCATCCCGCGGCTTAGTAAGCATGTTTCTCTACAAAACATGTCCCTTACGTCTGGATCGGATATGGGACCAACTTTGACTTGACTGATCAAGATGATGATATAAACTATGATAATGTTAATGATAATAACAATAACAATGAAAATGATAGCAAGAAGAATAACAGTGATAATAATAATAAAATTAATAAGGAGCAACGGTAATAAAAGTACTGTTATTGCTGGTGATAACAACAATGCCACAGGACCAAGTGTGGCGGAGCGGCGGAGGCAGTCTGAGTGGCAGCCTTTGGCCCGACGCTCCTGCAGCTCCCGTGGCCCCAGGCGCGCTCCCTTCCGCAGATGTTATAGTTATGTAAAGAAAAACAGTATTAATCACATTCCCTTTTGTTAATAATTAATTACACGAACGTACCTGAGCTCGCACACGCCCCCACCTGCCCGGATATTCCCGAGGCTTAGCGAGGGGTTGTTTAGAGAGCAGGAGGGGGGGCGGGGGGGTAGCAGGGCGGTCGTTGGCAAGACAAAAACATATGTCAAGGGAGGGGGAAGAGGAGGGGGAGGCGGGGGGTTAGTAGAAGGGGGGAGGAAGGCAGGATACGTAAAAGGGAGAGAAGGAGGGAGGGAGGGAGAGCAGGATATAATTTCAAACAAACTGATATTTCTCTTTTTATTGTTTTATATTTAATGTTCTTAATTTACCATTTGTCCTTGCCTTTCCATTTTTCTTATTTTTTCCCGATTTTTTTTTTTTTTTTTTTTTTTTTTTTTTTTTTTTTAGGTTTCTTCTTGTTCTTTCCAATTTTCTTCTTTTTTCGTCCTTCTTTCTTTTCCCTTTTTCTCGATTCATTTGAACTTTCTCGTCCTGCGATTTGCAACTTGGAAAATTCTTAAACTTTACTTCAGATTCGTGACAGAGCTCTCCAGTATTTACATTTATTTCCCATATTCTGTCTTCCTTTCCTATTCCTCTTCCTCTCAATCTCTTTGATGATTTTCCTTTGAACTGTATTTTATTTTATTTAGCTTTTTAAAATCGGTTATTTAGCTTCTTTTATAATCACATATTTAGCTATTTTCTTATATAATCCCTGATTTAGCCTTTTTAATCCGTTATTTATCTTTTTTATTATTATTTACCTTTTTATATTCCGTTATTTAATCCGATATTTAGCTTTTTTATGATTATTTAGCTTTTTAATAATCCGTTATTTAGTTTTTTTATAATCCGTTATTTAATCCGTTATTTAGCTTTTTATGAATATTTAGCTTTTTATAATCCGTCATTTAGCTTTCTATCTACTTTTCGGCCCAATTATCCATTCATTTCTTCTCCTTCTTAGAAATGACGTCACTCCCCCTTACTGGCAATGCC
>NW_027213029.1:35000-37500 GCF_042767895.1 Penaeus vannamei | reverse complement strand
AAGAAGATAAAACAGAGGAGAATGAAGGGGAACAGGAGAATGAGGACAAAACGGGAATTGGAAAAGAAGAAGATTGGTAGAGACGATACTGAAAATGGAGAAGATATGGAGAAGGGACGTAGGGGGTGAGAAAGAAGACTAATGAGAGGAGGAATAAAACACTGACCAAACGGAAAAGGAAAGAGAGGAGACGAATAGAAGGATACAAAGCATAGAAGGGAGACGAAGGAAAGAGGAAGATACGACGGAAGAAGGACGACAGGAGAAGGAAGGTGGGGCAGAAAAAGAAAAAGAAGAAGGAAAAAAAAAAAAAGATCAGGGAAGGATGGAAGTAGAAAGCAGATGATGGAAGAAGGAAGGATAGACCGAAGGGTTAAGGAGGGAGGAAGGATGGGGGATGAAAGAAGAAAGGAGGAAAGGCAGCCCAAGAAAAAGAAAGAAAGGAAAAAAAAAAACGATAGAGGAAGGACGACAGAAGAAGAAGAAGTGAGCAGGGAAGGAAGCGCCGAAGGGGAGAGAATGAGGTTCTTTGAAGCACTTATCTTGACGGGACCGGCGGCGTCCCTGGGGGCGGAGGAGGGACAGCTGCCTCGCCGCCGTGTGCTAAAAATGTTCAGAAGTTTAGCTCGCCATTTGGGATTCGCCGGATGGAAAAACGGAATTGCTGTCACGCGAACTCTCTTCTTCAGAGTCGGAGTTATTAACGCAATATTGTGCGTCTGAGGGAGCGGGAGGGAGCGGGAGGGAGCGGGAGGGAGCGGGAGGGCGCGGGAGGGAGCGGGAGGGAGGGCCTCGTGACAGGCGGCCGCTCGTCGCGCTCGGAACCGCGGGAAGAACAGGAGCGTTGCAAGGCTAAACAAGCGGCAGGAGGGAAGTGCAAGGAACGAAATACACTTAAGAACGAAGTGGGACTATAGGCTACATCTGAGGCACGGAAGTGACGGAGGAGTCGGGTATTAAGTGGAATTAAATCGAAAATAATACACCAAGGGCAGGGCTAAATATTTCGAATATGAGAATGTTACGAAAGAAGAAAATTGTCGGCAAAAAGACGTGAGTATTGATAGCAACGCTAATAATACGGAACGATGTATATATGCTACGGAAAAAAAACGTAGAAAAATATGAAAAGTGGTTGGAGAAACAAGGTATTAATGTAAGGCAAGGAAAGGTTTGTTTTTTTTTCGTACAAACGATCTTATATGCTCAGCTCCGAATGGGAATAAGAGATTTTCACGCATCGAAAATAATCTCGGAATTTATAACCTCTTAGAGCAAGAAAGGTGATAACTTTTAAAACTGAAATTCCAACTTTACTGAATAAAAGTAAAAGTTTGTAAAATATGTATACTTTAGCTAACAAAATTTGGAAAAGCCAAAACCCAAAATTATCTTCTAAAACACTTATTTTTGTTATAATGACCCGTGCATCTTCAGACTCGCCCTCCCTGCAGGGGCATACTCACACACATAGACACACACAGACATACACTACCACATACACACACACACACACACACACACACACACACACCACATTATCATTATCATAATCATTATCATGGATATGTTATTATCATCATTATTATTATTGTCATTATCATTATTATTTATTTTGTGATGATCGATGTTATTATTACTATTAATACTTTTATCGTTTCCAATATTACTATCTTTATTATCATCATAATCACCATTATCATTAGCCACTGTATCATCAATATTATTACCATGTTTATCAAATATTCGTATGATCTTGAGTCGCTTCTGATATTTCTTATCTTTTATTTTTTTCTTCTTGAACCGAAAAAAAAAAGAAAAAGAAAAAAAAAATACCACGCGTCAGGTCCATGTTGTATATCCTCTCTTTGCCGTGTATTTAACGGGTATTACTAATTCATTTTTATTTGTTTGATATACTTCTGCCAATCCTAAGACGCGAGGATTACGGCTCCGGATTTTCTTTTGGGGCCGAAGTCCTTTGCCCCAAATGCCTTTGAAAGCGTCTTACGGAGGCCGCCTTTGGTTCACGCCGCCTCCCAAGAACATCATTTAAAGTTTGTGTAAAGACGCCATACTCTGCAGAGATGCTGCTCGTCTTCACCCGACGTCGTCATCTCAATCTAGTCTTTGCTTTTCGTCCTCGAGGATTTCTCTCTTTTCGTTGGTCAGGGATGCCGTGTTGGCTTTCGGGGCGAGGATGGGGGTTAGGATGGGGATGGTGATAGTGGCGAAGGGTGGTGGTGAAGGTGGTGATAGTGGCGAAGGGTGGTGGTGGTGGTGGTGAAGGTGGTGATAGTGGCGAAGGGTGGTGGTGGTGGTGGTGGTGAAGGTGGTGGTGGTGGTGAAGGTGGTGGTGGTGAAGGTGGTGGTGGTGGAGGTGAAGGTGGTGGTGGTGGTGAAGGTGGTGGTGGTGAAGGTGGTGGTGGTGCTGGTGGTGAGGGTGATAGTGGCGAAGGGTGGTGGTGGTGGTGGTGAAGGTGGTGATAGTGGCGAAGGG
>NW_027213028.1:62500-65000 GCF_042767895.1 Penaeus vannamei | reverse complement strand
CCGGAGTCTCAGGCTCGTCCTCCTCCGAAGTCTCGGACTCGAGGACGGCCTCCATCTCGGGCTCGAAAACGGCCTCCTCCTCCGGAGTCTCAGGCTCGTCCTCCTCCGAAGTCTCGGACTCGAGGACGGCCTCCTCCTCCGGAGTCTCAAGCTCGTCCTCCTCCGAAGTCTCGGACTCGAGGACGGCCTCCATCTCGGGCTCGAAAACGGCCTCTTCCTCCGGAGCCTCCATCTCGGGCTCGAGGACAGCCTCCTCCTCCGGAGCCTCCATTTCGGACTCGAGGACGGCCTCCTCCTCCGGAATCTCAGGCTCGTCCTCCTCCGAAGTCTCGGACTCGAGCAATAAGGTCAAGGCATGTGGAAAAACAGTGTTTAATGAAAATTACGATTACTGAGAGAAGTGCCTAAGTAACAAGGTGCTGTACAAGGGACCGTTGGCGAGCCCTAGGGAGTGTATAGCGTATGTGTGGCAACACTTGACCTGCCGCTCGCAGCCTCCCCTCGCCTGACCGGAAGGATAAATCACCCTGTGGGAGGGATTGATTCCACTGACCTTAAGGACATGAGCAACAAGGATTCACCTGCTGACCCTGACGTTGATGACGAGGGTTTTAAACTCGTCAAGACAAAAAAGAATAAAACGATGACATCACGTGACTCCGGTAACATGACTGACGAAAGAACCAGAAGGAACAATCAAAGCTAACTCATCGTCCCCCGGGAAAGGTACACCCGACTAGCTTTCCCTGAGAAAACATCTACACCAGATAGAATAAGCTGGATGAGGGAAGTCAGCCAACTGCCGTCCCTCCAAGCGCATGACCCGCTAGACATGGTGCAGGGGAAATGGCGATCCTCGCACGACGTCTACATTCGACGAGATCAACAAAAGTACGTGGACCAGATGACTAACGGCGCTGTCGCAGAGATTTCCCTCGAGAATAAAGCCTAGAACCAGAAAATACGCGGAATACCTGGTCATCAGGTTTCCGAAGGAGGCCCATGCGGATCTGCAAGGAAGGGCAGCCATTGAAAAGATCAATTATTGTATGAACCGGAGAACAGCAGCCACCCACTGAACACCATTTCTTTGGCAGGTACCTAGAGCCGAGCTCTATTCGCCCGTGGTGTTCAGAGGTTGAGGCCTGATATAAGGGCCAGGGTTACGGCCGCGTAGCTTGATCCTGCAAGAAGGAATCAACCTGTGTTGTCTGTGCAGAAGCTCACAAGGCAAAAAGATTGCCCTGAAAGAAACAGCGGAAAGGACAACGACAATGACGACGCCGCCACCATTGTGAAGAGGTGCGTCAGGTGCGGAGAGCAAGGTGTGACGGCCTGGCACCATAACTGCCCATACAAGCCGGCACGCTTACATCCCCCTGCCCTCACCGTAACCATCAACCCGGTGCCGTGAGACGTCACCAACCCACAGGAATTCCCGCACCTGCCTGGGAGGGTTCCTCTCCCAGGTAACAGTACCACAGAAGTAACAATTTGTGAAAAAATAAGCAAATAAGAAGCCTCAGACAACATTTTGCTGCCCTACTCACCCCCCCCCCCACAACTAACAAAAAAAAAAAAACAAAAAAAAAAATATATATATATATATATATATATATATATATATATATATATATATATATATATATATATATACATATATATGTGTGTGTGTGTGTGTGTGTGTGTGTGTGTGTGTGTGTGTATGTGTGTGTGTGTGTGTGTGTGAGTTAATGGAAAGAGAAAGTCATTCTGTATATAGGAATACTATCCTGCCAAATGATGTCAGTTATATCGAAAATGTAAATGAGGTCTCTCATGCTAATACTAACATCACATATGATACCAACGACGAATCATTTGAAAACGGTGACGACAGTGCAAATAACGATGTGCAGAAAACGGCAGATAACAATGATAACAGATGATAACAGGGACGAATTTTATGATATCAATATAAGGAAAATGCGCAGAGCCTTTGCAAATTAATGAGAAGCAACATATATATATATGTCATATTATAAAAGACATATGTAAATTAAAGGGCTTCACCAAACAAAGATTAGACCACTCAGCTGATAATAAGGTTTGATGGGGAGGCAGGAAAGCAATTACTTTTTCCTGGGATATACGTGGTGTCAACTGTAGCATTAATGTTTTTTTAATTATGTTCATAGTAATAATGCTGACGTTATCAGCCACTGAATTACAAACCGCCCCTAGAATTAGAGGGTACCACTCCTAGACACACACAGCAATGGCAGGCCTTATGCTAGTGACGTCATAGCGCAAAAACTGGTGCAAAAGTCCGATGACAACAATGTGCAGTATCAGCACTAACATATTCGAACAGCCTATGTTTTTTTTTCTTTTTTGTACAATTTATACGCGTGTGAAAAGTTTCAAACTAAATCACAAGCCATCTTTCACAATGAAGACACATTAGGCATGGGAGATTTTAATGCCAGACATTCTACATTTGGAGATCGACAATATAATG
>NW_027213028.1:52500-55000 GCF_042767895.1 Penaeus vannamei | reverse complement strand
ACAGTATATGAATACAATAATATCTTATTATGACAAACATCCATTGCTTACATTTTGCAAGACATTTAAATACAAATTATGATCTAATAGAACAAACCCCTTGCATACATGGATCGATGATAGTCATACATGGGAATTGGGAAAGCCATTCTCGCTCATGTCCTTGCGGGCTTGGTGAGGCCCTAAGGATTAAGATTGCTAGTGCCAGGTATCTTGGCTGGCACTTATGCGAGGATCCTTCAGAAATTAAGGAATTTCTAGGGTGCGAGATTAGGGTTTAAGGTAGACAACCAAGATGTCTGACTCCATTTATTGAGTCAAGACAAGAAGAGAGAAACAAGCAAGGAACGCAATGGTCAGGCGTCTATGCACATGTATAAGTTTGAAGATACGTATGTGACAATCATGTAAGAGTTTATTAAGATGTAGAATATAGTAATATCATATAGATATGGCTAGGTTACATCTAGCTATTCACAAGTAGCTTTGGCAAAGGTGATTTAATGTTCCCAAAGCTCAAGGATTCTGGGTCATCACTCTAGATAAAAAGATTGAACGTAACTAGGTGGCATGAGCTCTTGAACTCTCTTAATAGGGCTATATGGAAACAGCAGTAGCTGTAGAGGACGACATAGCTATATGTCACCAAGGCTATGGAGGTGCACTTTGTTACCCAGTCACATGTTGAGGCCTTTTACTAAAGGTCCTTCTCCCAAATCACGGATCAGAGTTGGTAGTGCTAAGGAGTCTGCCCAATACCTCCATTGGGATAGGCCACGCTCCCCCCGGCAGACCGCCAGAAGGAACTCTCGTGGTTGGAATCGAAGGGTGTATGCCTCTATTGTCTTAAAAGTAAAGACGTTCAGATAAATCCTTAACACTGCAATTGCCATGGAGAATACATGAACTGCCGTATCCACTTCCTTGAAATATCTCCGCCAGAAACACACGGTCGCCCTCCCTCGCGACCTTCTGTGGTCCTCCCACGCCCTGCTTCCTCCTCCAACCCTTGCATAATGAGATGAGAGGCCTCTGTCGTCCATGTCGGTTGTTACATTAACCAAATCTAATCACTTCTGCCTTGTTGGAGGCGGACATCAATTAAACCTACATTAAGCTGATTACCCTTGTCTCCGATCGCCCCCCCCCCCCCCACCCCTCCTCCTTCCACCTTCACTCACTCCTTTCCTTTCATTCCTTCCTTCCTCCTCCTCCTCCCTTTCGTCTTCTCATTTCCAGTCCTCGAGATTATTGCGCTTACTTCTGTTCGTTTCGCTTGCTTTCTCTAATTATGTCTATATGTGTCAAGGTCCTTCCTTATTCTTTCGACTTTAATCTTTATGAGTAGGTAATACAAGAATTCATCTGATAATCTCTAGAAAAAGGGCCTTTAAAAATAGATCATGCGTAATCAATTCATGGGTTATTTGTTCTTATTGTTTTAATTATTATCCCACTAATTCTCACATTAGGTGACCAATTACCATTATGGTAATTACCATTATTTTTGAAATTATATTCTTTGAGTGTGTTTGCGTGCACGTGTAAGCCTTATATCATCTTAGTTCTCTTGCATTATCATCCATCTGTATATACCGGATATATATAGGCTTTGCTAAATCCAACATCAATTTGAGACATACCTTCATAAAATCAAATGCAAACTATTCTAAGCTATATATAATATTGTATCGCATTACTAATATTACTTTGCCGTAAAATGTTACTGTCTCCATTATAACATTGGCTCCCTGCAGGTAAATCAGTGAAAAACCCCGTATTAATTTGTCGCGTTGCAGGTGCTATTATCTCCTTTGTTGCCTCCTCAGTGCTAGAGATCTCGCTGTCACTGTCATAGCCGCTGCTTGTTATTGCTATGGCGATGTCGAGGAAATTGTATTGATAGTGTTATCACTTATGTTATTGTTGATATATATATATATATATATATATATATATATATATATATATATATATATATATATATATATATATATATATATATATATATATATATATATATATATATATATATATATATATATATATATATATATTAAACGATGATTGTCGTAATTGTTATTATTGATATTATTATTGGTAACATGAGAATTTTGGTCGATATTATCATTAAAAGTAGTAGCATTATCATTATTAGCTGTCATTATTGTTACAGATGTCATATATGATAATAATAACAAGAACGATAATAAGGGTATTATTGTTATTGTTGTTATTGTTATTATTATGCTTATTATGTTTCATTCATATTATTGTAATTATTATTGTTATTATGATGAGGATGATGATAATGATTATTGCTGTTGTTGCAGTTACAAGTGATATCATTACCATTGTTAATGGTAGTAGTAATGAAATACCTACTACTACTGATACTACTATCATTATCATTATCATTATCTTTGTTAATATTATCACGATCACGTTTATGTTATTATTGTTGGCATTACTGTTATTATTATTACTATTATTATTGTTA
>NW_027213028.1:30000-45000 GCF_042767895.1 Penaeus vannamei | reverse complement strand
AGCAACACTCTTTATGTATATGCATATGTATGTGTGTATATATGTGTATATATAGAGAGAGATAGATAGATAGATAGATAATAAGATATATACATATATATACATACATACATACATATATATATATATATATATATATATATATATATATATATATATATATATATATATATATATATATATATATATATATATATATATATATATATATACATATATATATATATATATATATATATATATATATATATATATATATATATATATATATATATATATATATATATATATTTATATATATATATATATATATATATATATATATATATATATATATATATATATATATATATATATATATATGTATACATATGTATATGTATGTATACATATATATATAGATAGATAGATACATACATACATAGATATATATATATATATATATATATATATATATATATATATATATATATATATATATATATATATATATACATACTTATTCACATTAGATAGATATGGATACAGGTAGACAGATATATATACATATTAATATATGTTGAAAAACTGCAAAAAAATTATCCATACTTATCACAATGAAAATTATTCTAAACAGAACTAGAAGTATTTGAAATAATAAACGTAACACGCAAACCTTATTCAGAGACAGTAACTTAGCAAAGGTACATGTTAATAACATCCTCGTGCAATAACTTAACAACTTTGCACAGTGATATTATAAGACACTTGCCAATTCCTGAATATAACGATGATCTTCAGGTACACAGACTCGGCAATTACACACCACAATTGCTCGAATTTACTGGAGACTTTCTGCGGACTGAGCCAGCTGTTATTGACCTCGTGCAGCAGTAGGTCAAACAGGTCGCGCTCTAACGGGTCCTCCCCCCTCCCCCCAATCATGCCCGATAGTTACCCACTCTCACGCCCAGCAGCGGCCTTGTATGCCTCTCCTTCTTGCATTCGCTCTATGCAATTTACCTCGAGTGCCGGTCAAATTAGGTCACTTGTTTGTTGTTAGGTCGCCTACGAACTCTGATGATAGAAATGAAAGTAAATAGCGAACTCAAATGATAATCAAACTGATAATTGTATTTTGTAAAAGAGAAAAAATATGCTTGGGTTCACTTAAATGTGTCAAGCGTTCACTCTGCCAATTGAAATGATTGATATCGTTTCGTCTATTTGCACTAATGTTATAAATTGGCGTTTCCTGTACTCAGCTGTCTATTCTGTCTTTATCTGATATTCCATTGAGGCAAAGATGCATTTGACAGTTTTGTGGCTGAATGACGCACATCTGAATGGCGTAATATTGTAAATCATTCACCCTAATAATCTGTCAGTTCGCTGATAATTAATTACTAAAAAACTGTCAGCTGGTCATCAACCACCAACCTGAAGTGCATCTTTGCCTTCATAAAAGAGAGAGAAAAAAATAATGAAAAATGCATATATATTTTTACATACCTGTTAATATGTATATATATGTAGATATATAGATATAGATAGATAGATAGATAGATAGAGGGAGGGAGAGGAGGATGTGTTTGTGGGGGGAGGGGGAGGGGGTTCTGTGTGTGTGTATGGATGAATTCTGTGTGTGTGTGTGTGTGTGTACGTGTGTGTGTGTGTGTGTGTGCGTGTGTGTGCGTGTGTGTGTGTGTGCGTGTTGGAATCATAGATGTCAAATTAGATGATAAGAAGTCAGGGTGAAACAGGTGTGATTGGGGGAAAATGACTGGCTCTAGCACGCACACAAGCACACACACACATACAGGCAGCTACATCCAGCCACGTTATCTCTCTGTCTCTCTCTCTCTCTCTCTCTCTCTCTCTCTTTCTCACACACACACATACACACACACACGCGCTCACACACACGCACACACACACACACACATGCACACACACACACACATAGACTCCATCTATACACACACACAATCCCCTCCCCCTCCCCCCACCAACACACCCTCCCCTCCCTCCCATACTCCACCCACTCCTCCCCTCCCCTTAACCCCCCCTTCCTCCCCCGCCCAACCCACGCACCTCCCTCCCCTCTCCCCTCCTCACGCGGGACTAATTCCACCAAGAAGGAAGGTGAAAAGATGCTAAAACTCTCTCTCTCTCTCTCTTTCTCTCTCTTTCTGTTTGTCTCTCTCTCTCTCTTTCTGTTTGTCTCTCTCTCTCTCTCTCTCTCTCTCTCTCTCTCTCTCTCTCTCTCTCTCTCTCTGGAATCAGTCTGCCGGTCGGGAGGCGAAAGAACCCGGGCAGAGGCGGTAGAGGTCGCCAGACAGGAATGAGGGAGGCCACTGAATACGGCGTAAGGAGAGAGGGCGGGAGGGAAAGAGGGAGTGGGCTGGAGGGGCGGAGAAGGGGGAGGGAGGGAGGGAGGGAGGGGGAGGAAGGAACTGAGAGAGGGGGCTGGGAGGTAGGAGGGGGAGAAAGGGAGAGAGAGAGCTAGGAAGGAGAGA
Organism: Penaeus vannamei; assembly: GCF_042767895.1. Lineage (NCBI taxonomy): Eukaryota > Metazoa > Arthropoda > Malacostraca > Decapoda > Penaeidae > Penaeus > Penaeus vannamei. Next base: position 42,502 of record NW_027213028.1, on the reverse strand, counting down.
GAGGGAGTGGGCTAGGAGGGGGAGAGGGAGGGAGGGAGGGAAGTAGGGAGAGAGAGGAAACTAGGGAGGGAAGGAGAGCAAGCGAGCGAAAGAGATAGAGAGAGAGACAGAAAGATAGAGGTGGGGAGGGGGGAGGGGTAGGAGATAAACGATGCACACATAATCAAAAAAAAATATAAAATGAACAAGAGAGAGAAAGGACAGAAAAGCAGGTAAAGGAAGGAAAGAGAAAGACAGATAGAAAGCACGCGAAGATGATGATAACTAATAATACAATAGTAGTTATTATTTTTACAAGAAAGAAGAAAAATGTGGAGAATAAAGTTCGCGTTAACCATATCAGGTGGTATTTATTTTGACATTTTCCAGCCGAACAGCTGGTCTTCCTCCCAGCGACAAAAGTTTTGAATTTTAATTTCTATGTAAAATTTATACGATTCATGTATTTTTGGGGAAGAGAAATGGGAGGGAGAGGGAGAGAGAGAGAGAGGGAGAGAGAATCAGAGAGAGAGGGGGGAGGGACAAAGAGAGAGAGAGAGAGGTGAGGGAGAGAGAGACAGAGAGAGAGAGATGAGGAAAGAGAGGTAACGAGAAAGAGAGAAAGACAATGTTGACAAATGTATAAAAATAGAAGAGACGGAAAATAGAATAGAGAGAGAGGCAAACACACGCAAATATCTTATCTTTCGTTCCCTATCCACAACGTGTACTTAGATATTTTTTAATAATCAAATATTTCATCTAAACAAACTTATAAAAAAAAGGCATAACAACCTAGATAAACAGACGATAAACATCCTATTAGATAATTTCTCGATAAGTTACACTTTTAGGCTGAAAAAAATCGTGTCCTAAGTTTTAAGGGCTAAAAGGTCCAATAAACTTTAATTCAAAATGTTTTAATCATGCTAGCTCTATATTCGAAAGAGGTGTGGAGATATATATATATATATTCGTAAATCATTTGACTTTGTTCTCTTCATTATGTTGCTGATATTGAGCGAATGACCATTATCATCATTGTTCATATCATAAGCGAGAGTAATTGAATATATATCGATACTGATGCCATTACTAATATCATAACTGTTATTGTAGCTGATATCCCTATAATTTCCGATAGTTATTAATAATTAGTTATTGTGCACACGTACATTTCTATCAGTCTCTCACGATCTGTCTGTCATTATCTGTCTGTATTTATCATTGTATTTATCATTGATGATTAGTGATTCTGTCTATGTACACTTTTATCAGTCTCTCACTCGATCTGCCTATCTGTCTGTCCATTAGTCTGTCCATTTATCAAAATATTTGCCCATCGAAATATCTATCTACCTGTGTACCCACCTACCCATATGTTTATTTTTTTTTACGAATCCGTAGCTTTATGGTTATCTATCTATCTGTCTGCCAGCCTATCTATCTATCTACCTATCTGTTTATCTATTAGTCTATCTATCTGTCTCTGTCTCTGTATCTCTTTTGCTCTCTCTCTCTCTCTCTCTCTCTCTCTCTCTCTCTCTCTCTCTCTCTCTCTCTCTCTCTCTCTCTCTCTCTCTCTCTCTCTCTCTCTCTCTCTCTCTCTCTCTCTCTCTCTCTATATTATATATATATATATATATATATATATATATATATATATATATATATATATATATATATATATATATCTTTTTATCTGCATATATCTATCTCTCTATCCACCTATCTATCCGTTTGTCTGTCTGTCTATCGATCTATCAATGTATTTATCGATCTATGGATGCCTTCATATATTTGTAAACATTTAATAAATAATCATTCTCTCATTTGGATCTATATTCTTAACTGCGCCCTAATTACCTCTGTATTGAACACTGAAAAAAAATAGTGCCAAGGATATTGTTTTTGGTCCGTGTATGACTGATAATCATATTTCGTTTTGGATTTTCTTAAATCCTTGAGCATTGCACTCGCCATCCTCGCCACGAAAGGTTAGCTATCCGTTTCCAGATTCTTGCTCGTTTATAATTCATAATCGCTCACATAACGAATGCAAAACTTCAAAGCTCTGAAATGCATTCATTGTATCTCAGAAAAAAAAAAAAAAGTTTTTTGAAAAAAGGAACAGAAAAGGGGGAAATCTCATATTCTCTAAACTTCTGCTCTTAAAACATATTTATTCATCCTCGTTCAAGGCATAGTTATACTAACGCCCCCCCCCCTCGTCTTGGCTAATTGCGCCCAACACACTCGCTGTTTGTGATTCTACGAGAGCAAACGATTCGCCCTCACTGATTAGCTTCCGCCTTTGATGCCCGGCTTTGTTGCGCAACTTTTGACGAGGAGTTTGCAAGTCATACTTTAACTTCACTTAACTTTCGTTTCATACTTTGATCACGCTTCAGTTTCGCTTTAAGCCTCAGCAACCGACCGGTGTCGCTTCACATCCCAGCTTCCCTTTCGGCAGAGCTCACATTTCAGTCACGTTTCAGTTACAGGTCAGTCGAGCTTCGGCTGCACAGCGCTTTCACTTCATACATTAAGTCACTCACTTCAGCCTCACCTCTCGCTTTCCGTGCAACCTCCGCGCTTCACACTTCCGTCCCGCGGAGGGATTTCACCTCAGCTGAAGTCCTCCGTCCAGATCGCCTTTGTGCCGCTGGTCCTTCTCCTGCACCCCCCCCCCCCCCCCGGGCCTGGGAGAGGGGAGGGGGTTGCCAAGAGGCAGAAGGACGCGAATCAAAGATGTTTCCTGAGCAATTAATGGGCGGCGCGAAGCCCTGGCGCCCAGAATGCAATTAATAAGGGTGATGAGCAGCAGCCCCTCGGCCTTCGCTCCGCCGCCGTCGCTTCAATTAGCGCCTTCGAGCCTCCTTCGCCGCCTGATGAGCCATTGTCGCCGCCGTCGAAGGAGCCAAAAGGCGCCGCGCTCCCGACGCTGGCGGGGGCACGGCGGGTCGCCTCTGAGGGGGGGGGAGGGGAGAAGGGGATGCCACCAGGGGAAGGGGACGGAAGGGAGACGGTGCCATGCGCGTCTCTGAAATGCGTGCATGTGTATGTAGTTATGCGTATAAGTATGCACATAAAGCCTTAATCATGTCTCTTATATATTTTTGAAACCGATGCCACGCTGAGTGATCAGACGAGTGCCTCTGGGACTGAGTGCCTCCTGCATTCATACGCCGCACAGACACACATTTTCCGTAATTGCTGTCCCCCGCGGCTGCGTCGCCTGCCTGCACCCTGTTTGTTTTCCGGAATTATAAAAGGGATAAAAAAAGTACCGACATGCAAAAAATATCGTTCCATTTAGTGTTTGCTCTAATCAGCCGGAACAAAATTTCATGGACGCTCATGGGTTCGCTTCCGCATTCAGCGCCCGCACGCCCGCACGCCCGCGCCATGTCGCCGGTGCACGCTGAGGCTTTTCGGGAGGGAGCTTAAATGGGCACACACACGGTTTTACCTCTCTATCTATTTATATTCTGTTTCTCTATCTCACTCTCTATCTATCTATCTATCTATATCTATCTATCTATCTATCTATCTATCTATCTACCTATCTATCTATCTATCTATCTATCTATCTATCTATCTATCTATCTATCTATCTATATATATATATATATATATATATATATATATATATATATATATATATATATATATATATATATATATATATATATGTTTATGCATATATATGTATGTATGTATATATATATATGTATATATATATATATATATATATATATATATATATATATATATATATATATATATATATGTGTGTGTGTATATATATATATATATATATATATATATATATATATATATATATATATATATATATATATATATATATACGTATATATGTATATATGTATATATATATACGTATATATATATATATATACATGTATATATATGCATATATATGTATGTATGTATGTATCTCTCTCTCTCTATCTATCTATTTCTCTATCTATCTATCTATCTATCTATATCTATCTATCTATCTATCTATCTATCTATCTATCTATCTATCTATCTATCTATCTATCTATCTATCTATCTATCTATCTATCTATCTATCTATCTATCTATCTATCTATATATATATACATACATACATACATACATACATATATATATATATATATATATATATATATATATATATATATATATATATATATATATATATACATACATATATATATATATATATATATATATATATATATATATATATATATATATATATATATATATATATATATATATACATATATACATATATATATATATAAATATATATATATATATATATATATATATATATATATATATATATATATATATATATATATATATATATATATATATATATATATATATATATATATATATATATATATATATATATATATATATAAATATATATATATATATGCCGACGCACGATAAGAAACTTGTTAGCTTTGATGTGGATTCTTTATTTACAAATGTCCCGCTTGATGACGTGCTAGATTTTCTTGAAAGGAAACTTTCTTCGTTTCATCAGAGGATCCCTATTCCGGTCAATTGCTTTATCGATCTCATTCGTTTGTGTGTTACTAATAATGTCTTTACTTTTGACGGCGATTTTTATAAGCAAATACATGGTATCGCGATGGGAAGTAGCCTTAGCCCGGTTTTAGCTAATTTATACATGGAAATGTTTGAATCTGAGTTACTTCCGTCAATCCTCCCGCCGGACACGATTTGGTTTCGCTATGTTGATGACATTTTTTCTACGTGGCAAATGACCCGTTCATCAGATTTCGATGATTTTCTCAATAGACTAAATAACCTCGCTCGTACCATTAACTTTGAAGTAGAATGGGAAGACTCAGGTAAATTACCTTTTCTCGACGTTCTTTTGTCCAATGTGAATGGCTCGCTTAAATTTTCCGTTTATCGTAAGCCCACCCACACCGCTAATTATCTTCATTTTTTCTCGAATCACCCGCTTTACATTAAGAAGTCAGTTGTCTCGTTAATGCTCCTGAGGGCTTATAGGATTTGCGATAACGAATTCATCGATCGTGAGCTTGACTATATTTTCGAGACATTTTCAAAATTAGGATATCCTCGCTTTTTCTTAAATCAGGCACATTCGTCCGCGAAATTGAAATTTTATAATCATTCCCGCAACATGCAGCAAGAAAGTGTCAAAAATCTCTTAATCATTCCTTACAATCTCGATGAAAAACGCCTTATGTTTAAAGGAGCTGGCATTGACATCGTTTTTACTTACCCGAACACGTTGCGCAATATTTTTATTAGACATAATATAACTAGCAGCGCTATTGAGACATCTCCCGGTATCTACACGATTCCTTGCAAGGATTGCCCCAAATTTTACATAGGCGAAACCGGTAGAACTTTTGAAAAAAGAATTAATGAACATAGACGTGATGTCAGATACGCCAGAGAATCTAATGCTTGTTTTATTCATTTACGCGACGAAGGGCATCAGTTAAATTGGAAAGACGCCAAGTTAATTCATAGATCGTCAAACTCGTATGAAAGGAAAATAATTGAAGCCCTTTTAATTAGAAAATTGCCTAATTTTAATTTGAGTGCTGGCCAATGGGGATTAGATGATATTACCTCATCACTTGTTAGCAAAGCCTTCCCCAGACTCTTCGACCTTGACCCTCCCCCTGAGACCTGATTCAGATCTTGTTCATCCTGTCTCTCTATCACTATATAAACTTGTCAAAATTCTCTCCTAGTATCCATTTCGGTTTTTTGTCTGATGAGGAACTCGAGAAGAGTTCGAAACGTCACGCTTATTCTCAATTCTCATTGTGGCTAGTTTCATTTTCATATATATATATATATATATATATATATATATATATATATATATATATATATATATATATATATATATATATATATATATATATATATATATATATATATATATATATATATATGTGTGTGTGTGTGTGTGTGTGTGTGTGTGTGTGTGTGTGTGTGTGTGTATACATATTTATACATACATAGTGATAGTAGTAGTCGTAGTGGTAGTGATAGTAGTGGTAGTGGTAGTAGTAGTAGTAATGAAAGTAGTAATAGTAGATGTTGTATTAGTAATAGTAGTGGAAATGATAGTAGTAGTAGCAGTAATAGTAGTAGTTACAGTAGTAGTAGCATCAGTTGTAGCAATAGTAGTAGTAGTCGCAGCAGTAGTAATTTTAATAGCAATAGTAAAAGTAGTAACAATGCTAGTAGGTAATTATTAATAGTTTAGTTTCGTTCCACTAATTACAGTGGATATTCTTGGCGTGACAGCTGTCTATTTATATTTGCTTCTAAATTAGCCCTGTGAGCCAGGACTGGCCGGGGTTGCACTCCGCTGGCTGTGTGGGATTAGAAGGCAGCTGGAGTAGTAGACGAGAACTCAGTAGTAGTAGTAATAGTAGCTGAGATAATTGTCTTTTTTAGCATTTTTTCATTAACCGTAACTGCACTTTCCAATTATTGATTATATGTTAAAGACACAAAGATCCTTCCATAGATCTCACACTGATTGTGTATCAAGCTTAATATCTACTCTGTGTCCTTCGGCTGTCCAATTATCACGAAGTCATTTTTATTTAGAAGGATAATCGCTTCTATAAATTTGTAAATCTTTAATTATCTCAAAATGATTGCATCATTAGTTAGGGTTCTCTCCTTCCGCCTCGCAAAGTAAACATTTACCTTCCTCTTACACTCGCCTTAAATTCCGTAGCTTTTAAACGCTCGTTCTTGAATTATTTCTTCCGTAAATTTTGCTGGGACAATGGCATCAAAAAAGGAAGATAAAATCAAGTTTTCATCTTTGTTCCACTTGTTGGTGTCTTTGTTGTCGTTGTTGTAATTGCTATTACAGTTGTGACTGTCATTATTATCAGTGTTATCATTATTATCATTATCATTGTTGAGATTATTTTCATTACCATTGTTATTATCATTGCTATCATTATTATTATCATTGTTGATACTATTTTCATTGCCATAATTATTACCAGTATCATTGTTATAATCATTATTATTGCTGTTAGTACTACTACCATTATGATAATAATGATAATTATCATTATCGCTATCATTATTATCATTATTATCATTATTATAATTATAATTATTATCATTATCGTTATTATTATTTGTAGTAGTAGTAGTAGTATCATTATTATTCTTATTACTATTATCATTTTATATATCATTATTATCATTAGTTGTAGTAGTAGTAGTATTGTGATTATAATTATAATCAGTTACATGAGTTATCATTATTAATTGCACTATTTTAATAGTTTTCATTGTTTTATTGATTTTATTATTATAGTTGTTGACCTTATCATTATCATTATTATTGTCATTATGATTATTATAACTTATTATCATTATCATTATTGTCATTATGATTATCATCACTTATTATCATTATCACGATTATTATCACTATCATTATCATTACTATTATCATTATTAATTATTTTGTAATCGTTATTATCATTAGTAGTAGTAGTATAATGATGGAAGATGATGATGATAAGGATTATCATTGCTTTTATCATTTTTCTCATTGCTGTTGTTACTATTACTATGAGTATTACCATCGGTATTATTACCATCATGATTATCCTTGGTGCAATTATCCTTATCATAGCTGCTATTGTTGTTATTTTTGTTATCATTATCTTTATGATCACCATCATCCTCATCATCATCGGTATTTTTTTTTTTTTTTCTAAAATGTCTGCCAAGAGGATCGCGACGATATCACTATCGCTGGATTTCCCTCGCGGTGTACAGTGCACGGAAACCCTCGCATCACATCACTATTCACTGCAGGAGCCGCTCCCCCTGCGAGCCCCCATGGTGTAGTGGGCGCTGCCGTCTCCTCCCCCGCCAAGGAAGCAAGGACTCTTCCCCTTATTCACGGCAGGATAGAGCGCACACGGACTACATGCGCGGCGGACACTGTATCACTTAACCTAGGATTTATAAGATGCTAACCTGATCGACGGATGTTTATCTGGATTATACTAAAATCTTCTAAGTATACAATGCTATGTCATAGGTCAGTATGTTGCTTCTGTGGGCACGTTCCAATACCGCTGTGTTTGTCTAACATTCTATCCCGCCGTAACTACATGGTGGATTCTTTGTCTTCCAAGCGGGGGTTGGGGGGGGGGTGCTGCAGAGATCTATTCATGGCAGGGACTTATTCATTGTTTATTAATTGTCTAGTGTCTTTTTTCGTGTATTGTATTGTTAATTAACACCACGTTTTCCCTGACATCGGCGCCAAGTTTGTTCCTAATGAGGGGAAAGAGGTTTCGCGCAATAAAACCAACATATTTGCACTGTATACTGCAAGAAAAATCCAACGATACTAATATCGTCGCGAACCGCTGTTGGACGTTTTAGAAAAAAATATATATAATACATATAAACACATACAAATCACAGTCGAAGGGAATGTGTAGTGACCTGCAAATACAAATATATCTCGCCTTTGAGTGTATAAAAGTAGCGTCACTGCCACCACCCATTTAATTGCCGTATGGGAACGGATGTTGTTTGTGGGAAGAGGGATAGTGTAGAAGGCGATGCAGGAGAGGAGTGATAGTTTGTGTGGGTGTGTGTGGTGCGTGTGTGTGAGTGTGTGTGTGTGTGGTGCGTGTGTGTGGTGTGTATGGTTGTGGCGAGAATATAAAGGTCGGTATGCGTGAATTTAAGCCGAGGAGAGGCGTGTGCGGGGAAAAATCTCCAACGCAATTAATAAAGTAATAGTTATGCTTTCTGATACTCTTTCCCTTCACAGGCTTAGGAGAAAACTCAAGATCATATGTAAAATGATTTATTAAAACGATAACCGATGAAACAATAAAACGATAACACACGGAACAATAAATCGATAAAACACTGAACAATAAAACGCTGAACAATAAAACGATAACACACGGAACAATAAGTCGATAAAACACTGAACAATAAAACGAAAAAACATTGAGCAATAAAACGATAAAACACTGAACAATAAAACGATAAAACATTGAAAAATAAAACGATAAAACAATGAACAATAAAACGATAAAACAATGAACAATAAAACGATAAAACACTGAACAATAAAACGATAAAACAATGAACAATAAAACGATAAAACACTGAACAATAAAACGATAAAACACGGAACAATAAATCGATAAAACACTGAACAATAAAACGATAAAACAATGAACAATAAAACGATAAAACAATGAACAATAAAACGATAGAACACTGAACAATTAAACGATAAAACACTGAACAATAAAACGATACAAAACTGAACAATAAAACGATAAAACACTGAACAATAAAACGATAAAACACTGAACAATAAAACGATACAAAACTGAACAATAAAACGATAACACACGGAACAATAAAGCGATAAAACACTGAACAATAAAACGATAAACACTGAACAATAAAATGATAAAACACTGAACAATAAAACGATAAACACTGAACAATAAAGCGATAAAACACTGAACAATAAACCGATAAAACACTGAACAATAAAACGATAAAACACTGAACAATAAAGCGATAAAACGATAAAACATTGAACAATAAAACGATAAAACACTGAACAATAAAACGATAAAACACTGAACAATAAAACGATAAAACACTGAACAATAAAACGATAAAACACTGAACAATAAAACGATAAAACACTGAACAATAAAATGATAAAACACTGAACAATAAAACGATAAAACGTTGAACAATAAAACGATAAAACACTGAACAATAAAACGATAAAACACTGAACAATAAAACGATAAAACACTGAAAATAAAACGATAAAACATTTAACAATAAAACGATAAAACACTGAACAATAAAACGATAAAACATTTAACAATAAAACGATAAAACACTGAAAATAAAACGATAAAACACTGAACAATAAAACGATAAAACACTGAAAATAAAACGATAAAACATTTAACAATAAAACGATAAAACACTGAAAATAAAACGATAAAACATTTAACAATAAAACGATAAAACACTGAACAATAAAACGATAAAACATTGAACAATAAAACGATAAAACACTGAACAATAAAACGATAAAACACTGAACAATAAAACGATAAAACACTGAAAATAAAACGATAAAACATTTAACAATAAAACGATAAAACACTGAAAATAAAACGATAAAACATTTAACAATAAAACGATAAAACACTGAACAATAAAACGATAAAACACTGAACAATAAAACGATAAAACATTGAACAATAAAACGATAAAACATTGAACAATAAAACGATAAAACATTGAACAATAAAACGATAAAACATTGAACAATAAAATGATAAAACATTGAACAATAAAATGATAAAACACTGAACAATAAAACGATAAAACATTGAACAATAAAATGATAAAACACTGAACAATAAAACGATAAAACATTTAACAATAAAACGATAAAACACTGAACAATAAAACGATAAAACATTGAACAATAAAATGATAAAACATTGAACAATAAAATGATAAAACACTGAACAATAAAACGATAAAACATTGAACAATAAAATGATAAAACACTGAACAATAAAACGATAAAACACTGAACAATAAAACGATAAAACATTGAACAATAAAACGATAAAACACTGAACAATAAAACGATAAAACACTGAAAATAAAACGATAAAACATTTAACAATAAAACGATAAAACACTGAAAATAAAACGATAAAACATTTAACAATAAAACGATAAAACACTGAACAATAAAACGATAAAACACTGAACAATAAAACGATAAAACATTGAACAATAAAACGATAAAACACTGAACAATAAAACGATAAAACATTGAACAATAAAACGATAAAACACTGAACAATAAAACGATAAAACACTGAACAATAAAATGATAAAACACTGAACAATAAAACGATAAAACATTTAACAATAAAACGATAAAACACTGAACAATAAAACGATAAAACATTGAACAATAAAATGATAAAACATTGAACAATAAAATGATAAAACACTGAACAATAAAACGATAAAACATTGAACAATAAAATGATAAAACACTGAACAATAAAACGATAAAACATTTAACAATAAAACGATAAAACACTGAACAATAAAACGATAAAACATTGAACAATAAAATGATAAAACATTGAACAATAAAATGATAAAACACTGAACAATAAAACGATAAAACATTGAACAATAAAATGATAAAACACTGAACAATAAAACGATAAAACACTGAACAATAAAACGATAAAACATTGAACAATAAAACGATAAAACACTGAACAATAAAACGATAAAACACTGAAAATAAAACGATAAAACATTTAACAATAAAACGATAAAACACTGAAAATAAAACGATAAAACATTTAACAATAAAACGATAAAACACTGAACAATAAAACGATAAAACACTGAACAATAAAACGATAAAACATTGAACAATAAAACGATAAAACACTGAACAATAAAACGATAAAACACTGAACAATAAAACGATAAAACACTGAACAATAAAACGATAAAACACTGAACAATAAAACGATAAAACACTGAACAATAAAACGATAAAACATTGAACAATAAAACGATAAAACACTGAACAATAAAACGATAAAACATTGAACAATAAAACGATAAAACACTGAACAATAAAACGATAAAACACTGAACAATAAAACGATAAAACATTGAACAATAAAACGATAAAACGTTGAACAATAAAACGATAAAACATTGAACAATAAAACGATAAAACACTGAACAATAAAACGATAAAACACTGAACAATAAAACGATAAAACACTGAACAATAAAACGATAAAACACTGAACAATAAAACGATAAAACACTGAACAATAAAACGATAAAACACTGAACAATAAAACGATAAAACATTGAACAATAAAACGATAAAACACTGAACAATAAAACGATAAAACACTGAACAATAAAACAATAAAACACTGAACAATAAAACAATAAAACACTGAACAATAAAACGATAAAACACTGAACAATAAAACGATAAAACACTGAACAATAAAACGATAAAACATTGAACAATAAAACGATAAAACACTGAACAATAAAACGATAAAACACTGAACAATAAAACAATAAAACACTGAACAATAAAACAATAAAACACTGAACAATAAAACGATAAAACACTGAACAATAAAACGATAAAACACTGAACAATAAAACGATAAAACATTGAACAATAAAACGATAAAACACTGAACAATAAAACAATAAAACACTGAACAATAAAACGATAAAACATTGAACAATAAAACGATAAAACACTGAACAATAAAACAATAAAACACTGAACAATAAAACAATAAAACACTGAACAATAAAACGATAAAACACTGAACAATAA
>NW_027213028.1:0-7500 GCF_042767895.1 Penaeus vannamei | reverse complement strand
TCCTCCCCCTCCTCTCCTCCTTCTTCTATCTCCTCTTCCTCCTCTCCCTCCTCCCCCTCCTCCTCTTCTCCTCCTCCTCCTCCTCCTCCTCTCCCTCCTCACTCCTCCTCCTCCTCCCCTCCTCCTCCTCCTCCTCCTCCTCTTCCTCCCCCCTCTTCCTCCTCTTCCTCCTCCTCCTCTTCCTCCCTCTTCCTCCCCCTCCTCCCTCCCTCCCTCCTCCTCCTCCTACTCTTCCTCCCTCCCTCCTCCTCCTTCCTCCTCCTCCCCTCCTCCCCTCCCTCCACCTCCTACCTCCACTCCTCCACCTCCACCTCCCTCCTCCCCTCCCCTCCTCCTCCCCCCTCCCTCCCTCCCTCCTTCCTCCTCTCTCATCATCATCATCATCATCATCATCATCATCATCATCATCATCCTCATCCTCATCCTCCCCCTCCCCTTCCTCCCCCTCCTCCCCCTCCCCCTCCTCCTCCTCTTCTTCCTCCTCCTCCTCCTCCTCCTCCTCCTCCTCCTCCTCCTCCTTGGCATCCGGGGCCTGAAACTGCCCTTCATCGCCACAAATCACGTCGCCTCGAAACGTCATTTGGTTCGCATCCAGCTCCTGCCGAATCAAAGAAGGCCGAGGAGGGGGGAGGGAAGAAAGGAGGAGGAGGAGTGGAGGTGGGGAGGGAGAAGGAAGGAGGTTGAGGAAAGAGGAAGGAAGAGGAGAAGGAGTGGAGGAAGGAAAGTGGAGGAGGGGAGAGGGTGAGGAGGGGGAGGAAGGGGGAAGGAATAGAGAGAGGAGGGGTGGAGGAAGGGAGAGTGGAAGGAGAGATGAAGAGGAGAGGGAGGAAGGAGAGGGTGAAGATGGGGAAGGAGGAGGAGGAAAGGAGGTGAAGGAAGTGGGAGGAAGGTGAGGAGAGAGGAGGAAGAGGAGAGGAGGAGGGAGATGAGGAGGAAAGGAAGTGAGGAGAGGAGGTGGGGGAGGGGAGGAAGTGGAAGAAGAAGGGGAGATAGGAGGGGAGGTGGAGGAAAGGAGGCGGAGGGTGGGGGGAGGGAGTGGGGAGGTGGGAGAGGGGAGGGAGGTTGGGAGAAAGGGAGATGGGGGAGGAGGTGGAGGAAGGAGAGGTGAGGGAAGGGAGGGAGAGGAAGGAGGAAGAGAAGGAGAAAATGGAGAGAGAAGGGGATATTAGGAAGAGGAGGGATGGGGGAGAGGAAAGGGAGAGGTAGATATGGGGAGGTGGAGGAGGAGGAAGAAGAGGAGAGAAGGGGCAGGAAGGAGATGGAACAGGAAGAGATTGAAAGGAGGAGGAGGAGGAAGAGAAGGGAGGAAGGGAGAGGAGGAAGATGGAGGAGGAAGAGGAAAATGAGAAGGAACAGGAAGAGGTTGAAAATGAGAAGGAAGAAAATGAGAAGGAAGAGTTGTGTGAAGGGTGGGGGAAAGAACGCGAGGAGGAGGAGGCGTAGGAAGAGGGAGAAGAAAGAGGAAGAAGAGGAAAAAAAGAAGAGGAGGAAAGACGAAAATAGATCGTGGAGTGAGGAAGAGGGCAAGCCAGAATAAGAAGAAGAGGAGAGGGAATGAGGAGAAAAAACGAAAATTGGGAGGAAAGAAGAGAGAGAGGAGGAGCATGACTGAGCAAAAGAAAGGAAGAGAGAGGGAGAAAAGGATGAAAGGAGGGAGAGGGGGAGGAGACCGGGGGATGGTGGACTGAGGGCGGGGGGGGGGGGGTAAGTACGAGGAGAGAGGAGCGAGGAGACGAAAGAGAGTGAAGCTAAGAAGACGGAATTACAGGAATGGAGAAAAAGGAGGAACTGGAGGAAAGGAAGAGGGGAAGAAAGAGAGAGAGAGAGAGATTGATGGATAGATAGACGGACAGATAGATATATAGATAGACAGATTGATAGACAGAGATATAGACAAATAGATATATATAGATAGATGAATAAATAGATGGATAAAGGGAGAGAGAGATTGATGGATAGATAGATAAGCTCTAAGATAGATAGATAGACAGAAAGTTATAGAGAGTTAGGGAGAGTGAGAGAGAGAGAGAGAAAGAAAGAGAGAGAAAGAGAGAGAGAGAGAGAGAGAGAGAGAGAGAGAGAGAGAGAGAGAGAGAGAGAGAGAGAGAGAGAGAGAGAGAAGAGGAGAGAAGAGGAAAGGCAGGGAGGGCAGGATAAGGGGGTCACAGAGGATCAGAGAGGAGAGGACACAATAGCAGAGGCGACGCATTGTTAGTCACGCAGAAGACGAGAAAGGGAGAAAGGAGAGGGAGGCCCCAGGAGGGGGAGGGGGAGGAGGAGGTGATAAGGGAGAAAGGACGATGTGTATGGGAGCAGGCGAAGGGGGAGGGGGAGGGGTGCAATAGGGGAGAGGGAGGAGGAGGAAGAGTAAAGGGGGACGTGGCAAGGGGAGGGGAGGAGAAAGGGGGAGGGGAGGGAAGGGGGCAAGGGGGAGGGAGGAGGGAAGCGTAGGCTGATGCGATGGCAGGCAGACAGATACATTATCAGGGTGGAGGAGGGAAACGAGGGAGGGAATGGAGGCCCATATCGGTTGCCGGTTGGAGGGAGGGAGAGAAGGAGAGGGAGAGGGAGAGAAAGGGAGAGTGAGAACGTGTGTGAATGTGTGTGTGTGAGAGAGAGAGAGAGAGAGAGAGAGAGAGAGAGAGAGAGACTAAGAGAGAGTGAGAGAGAGAGAGTGAGGGAAAGAGAGACCAAGAGAGAGAGAGAGAGAGAGAGGGAGGGAGGGAGGAAGGGAGTAGGCATGGCTATGTGAAGAGAGGGAGTTTATGCTGACAGGGGGAATGACGTCTATGTTGCCAGGTGGAGGGAAGAATCTTATGCTGTCATGTGGAGGGAGTTTATACTGTAATGTAAGGGAGGGAGTTCATGTGGTTATGCTGAGGGAGGGAGATTGATATCGCCATGCGGAGGGAGGGAGGTTATGCTGAAGAAATGGAGCTTATGCTGACAGGTGGAGAGAGGGTGTCTATGTTGCCAGGCGAAGGAAATCTACGTTGGCATGTTGAGGGAAAGAATTTATATCTGTCAGTAAGTAGGAGGGAGCTTGTTTTGTCACTTGAAGGAAGGGCGTTTATGCTAGCAGGGTGGAGGGAGCAAGGGCGGAGGGAGCGAGGGCGGAGGGAGCGAGGGCGGAGGGAGCAAGGGCGGAGGGAGCAAGGGTGGAGGGATTCAGCGAAAGGACGAAAGGAGGGAGACGGCCCTCGGATCAGCAGGAAGAAGGGAGAGAATATAAACCCGTGAGAGAAAGGGAGGGAAAAGGAATCCGGGCTTTGGTGCTGGCAGAAGGAAGGAGGGAAATGGAGGCGAAGCGGAGGAAAGGAAGCGGAGAATTGGCCAGAGCGGAAGAAAGGAAAGAAGAGAAGTTAGAGGGAAGAGTTTTATGATAACTTTAATGGAGGAATTATGTTGTCAGGATAAGGGCAGTAAAATCAGTATTGCCAGACTGAAAAAATATATCATCAGAGGCCAGGTGAATTCGAAGTTAAAGGAAAAATCGATAAAAAAAAATCCTTAATCACCAAACAATATTGGAAAGATTTGAAAAGTTTCGAAGCTAAAGATTAGATATAAATACCAACAGACAGACTGAAGATTACAAACCAATGATGCCAGAATGAAGAGAAAAGCCGCATTGTCTTACTCAAATTCGTACTTTTCTCAGACTGAGGTGTTACTACAACAATATTATCATACTAAAGCGGAATAAATCGACATTATGAGACTAATCTAGTGGTCAAAATTACCCTTAAAAAAAAAACAGACAAAAGATAACAGTAATGATAAACAAATGGTCCCAGACTACTAAATCTGCGTTAACTAGAGAACAAGAACAAGTGTTACCAGACCAAAATCAACAAAATCCCTGTTGCCAGAACGGAGGGGAGGAGAGCCCGCTGCACGAAGAGGGAAGAGGAGGAGGAAAATAATCAGAGAGAAATCAGTGGCGCAGAAATGTCGCATGTATAGGGTGCTCGTGTCAGGCGAATGAGGGGAGAAGGGGAAGAACGAACGGACGGGGAGGAGGAGGATAGAGGGGAAGGAGGGGGAGGAGTAAGGAGGAAGAGGGAGAGAGGCGGGAGGGGTAGGAGGAGGAGGATAGAGGGGAAGGAGGGGGAGGAGTAAGGAGGAAGAGGGAGGAGAGATGGGAGGGTGGGAGGAGGAGGAGGAGGTGGGAAGAGGGGGAGGGGGGGAGGAGAAGGAAAAGGAGGAGGAGGTAGGAAGAAGGAGGGGAGGGAGGAGGAAGAGGAAGGAGAAAGGAAAAAGAGGAGGAGGGAGGATAGAGGGGAAGGAGGGAGGAGTAAGGACGAAGAGGGAGAGAGACGGGAGGGTAGGAGGAGGAGGAGGAGGGATAGGGGAAGGAGGGGGGAGGAGTAAGGAGGAAGAGGGAGAGAGAGAGATGGGAGGGGTAGGAGGAGGAGGAGGGGAGGGATGGGGGGAGGGAGTAGGAGGAAGAGGGAGAGAGATGGGAGGGGTAGAGGAGGAGGGAGGGAGGAGGACAGAGGTGAAGGAGGGGGAGGAGTAAGGAGGAAGAGGGAGAGAGATGGGAGGGGGTGGGAGGAGGGAGGGAGGAGGGACAAGGGGAAGGAGGGGGAGGAGTAAGGAGGAAGAGGGAGAGAGATGGGAGGGGTAGGAGGAGGAGGAGGGAGGATAGAGGGGAAGGAGGGAGGAATAAGGAGGAAGAGGAGAGAGATGGGAGGGTAGGAGGAGGAGGGAGGAGGACAGAGGGGAAGGGAGGGGAGGGAGTAAGGAGGAAGAGGGAAGAGAGATGGGAGGGAGTATTAGGAGGAGGAGGAGGACAGAGGGGAAGGAGGGGAGGAATAAGGAGGAAGAGGGAGAGAGAGATGGGAGGGAGTAGGAGGAGGAGGAGGAGGTAGAGGGGAAGGAGGGGAGGAGTAAGGAGGAAGAGGGAGAGAGGACGGGAGGGTAGGAGGAGGAGGAGGAGGATCAGAGGGAAGGAGGGGGAGGGAGTAAGGAGGAGGAAGGGAGAGAGAGACGGGAGGGGTAGGAGGAGGAGGAGGAGGACAGAGGAGAAGGGGGAGGAGTAAGGAGGAGAGAGGGAGAGAGATGGGAGTGGTAGGAGGAGGAGGAGGGAGGTAGGAGGGGGAAGAGGGAGGGGGAGGAGGAAGAGGAGGAGGGGGAAGGAGGGAGGAAGAGGAGGAGGTAAGAAGAAGGGGAGGGGGAGGAGGAGGAGGAGAGGGAGGAAGGAGGAGGAAGGGGGAGGGGAAGGAGGTTGGAAGAGGAGGATAGAATGAGGGGGAGGAGTATGCAGAGAAGGGGAGAGAAACGGGAAGGAGGAAGAGGAGGAAAGAGAAGAATGCGAGGAATAGGGAGAAAGGGAGAGAGAGAAGGGCGAGAAGGAGGAGGAAGAGGGAGAAGGGGAGGAGTAAAGAGATGAAGGAAATAATGATAGGGAGAAGGGGAGGGAGGGAGGGAGGGAGGGAGGAGAGAGAAGGGGGAGAAGAAATAAGGACGAAGGGGGGAAATCGACAGATGGAAGAGAAAAGGGAGAAAGCGATATTGGTGACAGAAATTTTAAAAAATAATAATGAATAAACAAAATAAAGAAAGACAACAAAATAAAAATAAGATAAGATAAAATTAAAATTAAAATTAAAATTAAAATTAAAATTAAAATTAAAATTAAATAAAAATATAAAGATATAAAAATATAAGAATAAAACAAAAGAAAGACGGAAGAAAGGGAGCAGAAGGAGGAACAGAGAAGTGAAATGGGATATGGAGGAGGAGGAGGACAAGGACAAGGAAGTGAGAAGTGAAGAAGACGAGGAGGAAGGAGAGAAGAATTACGAAGAGGAAGACGAAGCCGACGAAGACGAGTAGGTAAGAAATAAAAAGAAATAGTGAAAGGAGGACGTCGATAAAAGAAAAAAATAACGAAAAAAAATGAAATAAAAATAAATAAAGACGGGGGAGGAGGTGAAGCGGAAGATAAATATAGAAAAAAGATAATTAAAGATGGGCGTGAGCTTAAAAGAAAAAAAAAAAAAGGCGGAAGCGGAAAAGGAGAGAGAGAGAGAGACGGAGGAAACGGAGGGGAAAGAGAGAGGCAGAGAGCGGAGAAAAAGAGAGAGAGAGAGAGAGGGAGCGAGCGAAGGGGGGAGAGAGGGAGAGAGAGAGGGAGCGAGCAAAGGGGGAAGAGAGGGAAAGAGAGAGAGGGAGCGAGAGAAGGGGGAATAGAGGGAGAGAGAGAGGGAGCGAAAGAAGGGGGAAGAGAGAGAGAGAGAGAGGGAGCGAGCGAAGGGGCAAGAGAGGGAGAGAGAGACAGGGAGCGAAAGAAGAGGGAAGAGAGAGAGAGAGAGAGAGAGCGAGCGAAGGGGAAGAGAGGGAGAGAGGAGCGAGCAGAAGGGGAAGAGAGGGAGAGAGGGAGAGGGGGCGAACGAAGGGGGAAGAGAGGGAGAGAGAGACGGAGGGAGAGAAGGGGGAAGAGAGGGAGAGAGAGAGAGGGAGCGAGCGAAGGGGGAAAGAGAGGGAGAGAGAGGGAGCGAACGAAGGGGGAATAGAGGAAAAGGAGCGAGCGAAGGGGGAAGAGAGGGAGAGGGAGGGAGAGAATGGGAAGAGAGGGAGGTGAGCGAGCGAAGGGGGAAGAGAGAGAAGAGAGAGGGAGCGAGCGAAGGGGAAGAGAGGGAGAGAGAGAGGGAGCGAGCGAAGGGGGAAGAGAGGGAGAGAGAGAGAGGGAGCGAGCGAGGGGGGGAGGGAGAGAGAGAGGGGGCGAGCGAAGGGGGAAGAGAGAGGAGAGAGAGGGAGGGAAAAGAGCGAAGAGGGAAGAGAGGGAGCGAGCGAAGGGGGAAGAGAGGGAGAGAGAGAGAGGGAGCGAGCGAAAGGGGAACAGAGGGAGAGAGAGAGGGAGCGAGCGAAGTGGGAAGAGAGGGAGAGAGTGAGAGGGAGCGAGCGAAGGGGAAAGAAAGGGAGAGAGAGAGGGAGCGAGCAGAAGGGGAAGAGAGGGGGGCGGCAAAGAAGGAGCGGGCGAAAGGGGAAAGGGGGAGAGGAAGGGAAAGAGAGGAGAAGGGGAGCGAGCGAAGGAAAGAGGGGTTTGGGAGGGAGAGAGAGGGGGGAGGGAAGCGAGGGGTTATGAGGAGGGAGAAGGGGAGGGTAAGGAAGAGGTTGGGTAGCGAGAGGGAGGGCAGAGGAAGATAGGTGGGAGAGAGAGAGAGGAAGAGGGCTGAG
Source organism: Penaeus vannamei (assembly GCF_042767895.1). Lineage (NCBI taxonomy): Eukaryota > Metazoa > Arthropoda > Malacostraca > Decapoda > Penaeidae > Penaeus > Penaeus vannamei. The sequence continues at coordinate 315 of NW_027213028.1, read as the reverse complement.
CAGAAGGGGGAAAGGGGGGAGAGAGAGGGAAGAGGCTGGGAGGGGGAGGAAGGGAGGGAAGAGCTTGGTAGGGGGAGGGTAAATAAAGAGGTTGAGTAGGGGGAGGGAAGAGGTTATAGGGAGGGGGAGGGAGAGGAGCGTAGGGGGAGGAAGAGGAAGAGGTGGGTATGAGAGAGAGGGAGCGAGCGAAGGGGGAAGAAAGTGAGGAGAGAGGGATAGAGGGAAGGGGAGAGAAAGAAAGAGAGGGGAGCGATGGGAAGGGGAAGAGAGAGTAAAGAGGAGGAGCAGAGACTTATGAGGAAGCGAGCAGAAGGG
>NW_027213027.1:5000-30000 GCF_042767895.1 Penaeus vannamei | reverse complement strand
TATTACTATCATCAGTCGAATCATCCTCATTATCATCGTCGTCGTCTTGGAATTGCACTCATAATTACTACTGCTGTAGATTCTTCTTACATTAAATTCATTATTATAATAATGATGTCAATTATGTAGGATCTCCTTGTGCCTGTTTGTTTTCCCGGGAAAAAGTCTGAGCAAAAAACGCTGAAAAGTCAAGGTTCAGATCACCCTTTTTCCAAGCTGATATCTGGAATGCTAGGGATCATTACCATTCACTAAAAGTTTTTGGGTCTCACTACCGTTCACTAGGGAATGCTCGGATCTCATTACCATAAATAGGAATGCTCGGATCTCATTACCATTCACTAGGAATGTCAGGGTCTCATTACCATTAAGTAGGAATGATCAGGATTTATTACCATTAAGTAGGAAAGATCAGGATCTCATTACCATTAAGTAGGGAAAATTTAGGATCTCACCACCATTACTAGGGAAAGCTCGGATTCATTACCATTCAATAGGAATACTCAAATTTCAAAAACCCAAACACTAGGAATACTCCGATCTCATTCCCTTCTATAGGAATGTTAACTCCCATTCACTAGAAATGCTCAGAATCTCACTTCCTTTCACTAGAAATGCTCAGGATCTCTGTACCCCAAAAAAATTCCCCAATAAAGAATGCCCACCATTCACTAGGGAAAGTCAGGATGTCACTAACCAAAATTTAGGTTTTTGGGATGGTTTATAAACCATTATAAATAATTTTAGACTTTTTTTTTATGAGATTGGGGAATAATGTAATTTCTAATGATTTATTACTTAAAGAGAGGAACCATGTCCGTGAGTGTCTTTGTAGGGCCTTTTTTCTGCCTTTTTTCGGTCCGGAGTGTCTTTGTAGGGCCTTTGTCTGCCTTTTTGCGGTCCGGGGTGTCTTTGTAGGGCCTTTGTCTGCCTTTTTTGCGGTCCGTGAGTGTTTTTTTTGGGGCTTTGTCTGCCTTTTGCGGTCCGGAGTGTCTTTTTTAGGGGCTTTGTCTGCCTTTTTGCGGGCCGTGAGTGTCTTTGTAGGGGCCTTGTCTGCCTTTTTTGGGGCCGGGGCCCTTTGTCTGCCTTTTTCGGTCCGGGGGTGTCTTTTTAGGGCCTTTGTCTCCTTTTTCGGTCCGTGAGTGTCTTTGTAGGGCCTTTGTCTGCCTTTTTTTTGGGGCCGGGTGTCTTTGTAGGGCCTTTGTCTGCCTTTTTTCGGTCCGGAGTGTCTTTGTAGGGGCTTTGTTCCCTTTTTCGGTCCGGAGTGTCTTTGTAGGGCTTTGTCTGCCTTTTTTCGGGCCGTGGTGTCTTTTTGGGCTTTGTCTGCCTTTTTGCGGTCCGGAGTGTCTTTGTAGGGCCTTTGTCTGCCTTTTTTTCGGTCCCGGGTGTCTTTGTAGGGCCTTTGTCTGCCTTTTTTGGGGCGGGAGTGTCTTTGTAGGGGCTTTGTCTGCCTTTGCGGTCCGTGAGTGTCTTTGTAGGGCCCCTTTTTCTGCCTTTTTGCGGTCCGGAGTGTCTTTGTAGGGGCCCTTTTTCTTTTTGCGGTCCGTGAGTGTTTTGTAGGGCCTTTGTCTGCCCTTTTTCGGTCCGGAGTGTCTTTGTGGGGTTTGTCTGCCTTTTTTCGGTCCGTGAGTGTCTTTGTAGGGCCTTTGTCTGCCTTTTGCGGTCCGGGAGTGTCTTTGTAGGGCTTTGTCTGCCTTTTGCGGTCCAAATGTCTTTGTAGGGCCTTTTCGCCCCGGGCCGGAGGGTGGGCTTTGTCTGCCCTTTTGCGGTCCCGGGGTGTCTTTGTAGGGGGCTTTTTCGCCTTTTTTCGGTCCGTGAGTGTCTTTGTAGGGCCTTTGTCTGCCTTTTGCGGTCCGTGAGTGTCTTTTAGGGCTTTGTCTGTTTTTGCGGTCCTGAGTGTCTTTGTGGGCCCTTTTTCTCCCTTTTTCGGTCCGTAGTGTCTTTTTAGGGCCTTTTTCTGCCTTTTTGCGGTCCGGGGGGTCTTTGTGGGCCTTTGTCTGCCTTTTGCGGTCCTGAGTGCTTTGTAGGGGCCTTTGTCTGCCTTTTGCGGGCCGTGAGTGTCTTTGAGGGCTTTGTCTGCCTTTGCGGTCCGTGAGTGTCTTTTTAGGGCTTTTTCTGCCTTTTTTCGGTCCGTGGTGTCTTTTAGGGCTTTGTCTCCTTTTGCGGTCCGTGAGTGTCTTTGTAGGGCTTTTCTGCCTTTTGCGGTCCGTGAGTGTCTTTTTAGGGGGTTGTCGCCTTTTTTCGGTCCGTGGTGTCTTTGTAGGGCCCTTTTTCTGCCTTTTGCGGTCCGTGAGTGTCTTTGTGGGCTTTTTTGCCTTTTGGGTCCGTAGTGTCTTTTTAGGGCTTTGTCTGCCTTTTGCGGTCCGTGGGTCTTTGTAGGGGCTTTGTCGCCTTTTTGCGGGCCGTGAGTGTCTTTGTAGGGCCTTTGTCTGCCTTTTGCGGGCCGTGAGTGTTTTGTAGGGGCCCTTTGTCTGCCTTTTTTTCGGTCCGTGAGGTTTTTAGGGGCTTTGTCTGCCTTTTGGGGCCGTGAGTGTCTTTGTAGGGGCTTTTTCTGCCTTTTGCGGTCCGTGAGTGTCTTTGTAGGGCCCTTTTTCTGCCTTTTTGCGGTCCGTGGTGTCTTTGTAGGGGCTTTGTCTGCCTTTTTTCGGTCCGTGAGTGTCTTTGTAGGGCCCTTTTTCTGCCTTTTTTCGGTCCGTGAGTGTCTTTGTGGGGCTTTGTCTGCCTTTTTGGGGCCCTGGTGTCTTTGTAGGGGGTTTGTCTGCCTTTTTTCGGTCCGTGAGTGTTTTTAGGGGGTTTGTCTGCCTTTTTGGGTCCGGGTGTCTTTGTAGGGCCCTTTTTCTGCCCTTTTGCGGTCCGTGAGTGTCTTTGTGGGGCCCTTTTTTCCTTTTTGCGGTCCCTGGTGTCTTTGTAGGGCTTTGTCGCCTTTTGGGGCCGTGAGTGTCTTTGTAGGGGCTTTTTGCCTTTTTGCGGTCCGGAGTGTCTTTGTAGGGCCTTTTTCTGCCTTTTTGGGTGTGAGTGTCTTTTTAGGGGCTTTGTCTGCCCTTTTTTTGGGGCCGGGGTGTCTTTTTAGGGGCTTTGTCTGCCTTTTGCGGTCCGTGAGTGTCTTTGTAGGGCTTTGTTCCTTTTTTCGGTCCGGGTGTCTTTGTAGGGCCTTTGTCTGCCTTTTGGGTCCGTGAGTGTCTTTGTAGGGCCTTTGTCTGCCTTTTGGGGCCCGGGTGTCTTTGTAGGGCTTTGTCTGCCTTTTGCGGGCCCTGAGTGTCTTTGTAGGGGGTTTTTGCCTTTTTCGGTTTTGGTGTCTTTTGGGCTTTGTCTGCCTTTTGCGGTCCGTGGTGTCTTTGTAGGGGGTTTGTCTGCCCTTTTTTCGGTCCGTGAGTGTCTTTTTAGGGGGTTTTCTGCCTTTTGCGGTCCGGAGTGTCTTTGTGGCTTTTCTGCCTTTTGCGGTCCGTGAGTGTCTTTGTAGGGCCCTTTTTCTGCCTTTTGGGTCCTGATGTCTTTGTAGGGCTTTGTCTGCCTTTTTTCGGTCCGGAGTGTCTTTGTAGGGCCCTTTTTCGCCTTTTGCGGGCCCGGGGGTGTCTTTGTAGGGGGTTTGTCTGCCTTTTTGCGGGCCGGGGTGTCTTTTTGGGCTTTTTCTGCCTTTTGCGGGCCCTGAGTGTCTTTTGGGGCTTTGTCTGCCTTTTTGCGGTCCGGAGTGTCTTTGTGGGGCCTTTGTCTGCCTTTTGCGGTCCGTGAGTGTCTTTTTAGGGGGTCTGCCTTTTGCGGTCCGGAGTGTCTTTTTGGGCCCTTTTTGCCTTTTGCGGTCCGTGGTGTCTTTGTAGGGCTTTTTTCTGCTTTTTTCGGTCCGGAGGGCTTTGTAGGGCCTTTTTCTGCCTTTTGGGTCCGTGGTTTTTGTAGGGGCTTTTTCTGCCTTTTGCGGGCCGGAGTGTCTTTGTAGGGGCTTTTTTCCTTTTGGGGCCCTGAGTGTCTTTGTAGGGCCTTTGTCTGCCTTTTTCGGTCCGTGGTGTCTTTGTAGGGCCTTTGTCTGCCTTTTTCGGTCCGTGAGGTCTTTTTGGGCTTTGTCGCCTTTTTTCGGTCCGTAGTGTCTTTGTAGGGGGCTTTGTCTGCCTTTTGCGGTCCGTGAGTGTCTTTGTAGGGCCTTTTTCTGCCTTTTGCGGTCCGTGAGTGTCTTTTTGGGGGGTTTGTCTGCCTTTTTGCGGTCCGTAGGTCTTTTTAGGGGGTTTGTCCCTTTTTGCGGTCCGTGAGTTCTTTTTAGGGCCCTTTTTCTGCCTTTTGCGGTCCTGAGTGTCTTTTGGGCTTTGTCTGCCTTTTGCGGTCCGGGTTCTTTTGGGCCCTTTTTCTGCCTTTTTGGGGCCGTGAGTGTCTTTGTAGGGGCCGTCTGCCTTTTTTCGGTCCGTGATGTTTTGTAGGGCCCTTTTTCTGCCTTTTTGGGGCCTGGTGTCTTTGTAGGGGCTTTGTCGCCTTTTGCGGGCCGTGAGTGTCTTTGTGGGCCCTTTTTCTGCCTTTTGCGGGCCGTGAGTGTCTTTGAGGGCTTTTTTGCCTTTGCGGGCCGGAGTGTCTTTGAGGGCTTTGTCTGCCTTTTTGCGGGCCGTGAGTGTCTTTGTAGGGCCTTTTTCCCTTTTTGGGCCCTGGTGTCGAGGCTTTGTCTCCTTTTTTCGGTCCGTGATGTCTTTTTAGGGCCTTTGTCTGCCTTTTGCGGGCCGGAGTGTCTTTTAGGGCTTTGTCTGCCTTTTTTGCGGTCCCTGAGTGTCTTTGTAGGGGGGTTTGTCTGCCTTTTTGCGGTCCGTGATGTCTTTGTGGGCCTGCCTTTTGCGGTCCGTAGTGTCTTTTAGGGCTTTGTCTGCCTTTTGCGGTCGTGAGTGTCTTTGTAGGGCTTTTTTTTTTTTTCGGTTGAGTTTTTGTAGGGTTTGTTGTTTTTCTCCCTATTCTTTTTAGGGCCCTTTGTTCCTTTTCGGGTGTGAGTGTCTTTTAGGGCCTTTTTCTTCCTTTTTCGTCCAGTTCTTTGTACTTTGTTTTTTTTGGGTTGTATTCTTTGTATTTTCTCCTTTTTGGGTCCGTGATTTTTTTGTACTTTGTTTCCCTTTTTGCTCCGTGATTTTTGTACCTTTGTCTCTTTTTTCTCCGTGATTTTTGTACCTTTGTTCCTTTTTCCTATGTCTTTTAGGGCCTTTTTTGCTTTTCGGTCCGTGAGTTCAGGGCCTTTTTTTTTTCCCTGACGTGGGGCTTTTCTCCTTTTCGGTCCGGATTCTTTTAGGGGCTTTGTCTCCCTTTTTTTCCATGCTTTTAGGCTTTGTTCCTTGCGGTCCTGAGTTTCCCTTTAGGTTTGTCTCCTTTTTCGGCCTAGGTCTTTTAGGGGCTTTGTCCCTTTTCGGTCCGGATTTTTTTTAGGGCTTTTCTGCCTTTTTGGGTCCGGATGTCTTTGTAGGGCCCCTTTTTTCCTTTTTGGGTCCTATGTTTGAGGGCTTTGTCTCCTTTTTGCGGTCCTGATTCTTTTAGGGTTTTGTTCCTTTTGGGTGTGAGTTCTTTTAGGGTTTGTCTCCTTTTGCGGTCCTATTCTTTGAGGGTTTTCTCCTTTTTTGGTCCGGATTCTTTGTAGGGCCGTTCCTTTTTGCGGTCCGGATTCTTTTAGGGCTTTGTCTCCTTTTTCGGTCCGGATTCTTTTAGGGCCTTTTCTCCTTTTTGCGGTCCTATTCTTTGAGGGCTTTTCTCCTTTTTGGGTCCGGATTCTTTTAGGGCCTTTTTCTGCCTTTTTGGGTCCGGATTCTTTTAGGGCCTTTTCTGCCTTTTCTCCGGGTTCCCTTTTTAGGGGGGAGGGGGGGGGGGGGGGGGGGGGGGGGGGGGGGGGGGGGGGGGGGGGGGGGGGGGGGGGGGGGGGGGGGGGGAGGGGGGGGGGGGGGGGGGGGGGGTTGGCCGGGGGTCGGGGGCCGCGGGGGGGAGGGGTGTGGCGGGGGGGGGGGGGGGGGGGGGGGGGTGTGGGGTGGGGGGGGGGGGGGGGGGGGGGGGGGGGGGGGGGGGGGGGGGGGGGGGGGGGGGGGGGGGGGGGGGGGGGTTTTTTTTTTTTTTTTTTTTTTTTTTTTTTTTTTTTTTTTTTTTTTTTTTTTTTTTTTTTTTTTTTTTTTTTTTTTTTTTTTTTTTTTTTTTTTTTTTTTTTTTTTTTTTTTTTTTTTTTTTTTTTTTTTTTTTTTTTTTTTTTTTTTTTTTTTTTTTTTTTTTTTTTTTTTTTTTTTTTTTTTTTTTTTTTTTTTTTTTTTTTTTTTTTTTTTTTTTTTTTTTTTTTTTTTTTTTTTTTTTTTTTTTTTTTTTTTTTTTTTTTTTTTTTTTTTTTTTTTTTTTTTTTTTTTTTTTTTTTTTTTTTTTTTTTTTTTTTTTTTTTTTTTTTTTTTTTTTTTTTTTTTTTTTTTTTTTTTCCTTTTTGTACCCCTTTTTTCCTTTTTCCTTTGTCTTTTGGGCCCTTTTTGCCCTTTTCGGTTGGGCTTTTTAGGGGCTTTGTCTGCCTTTTCGGTCCGGAGTTCTTTTAGGGCCGTCTCCCCTTTTGCGGTCCTATGTTTTTAGGGGCTTTTCTGCCTTTTTGGGTCCATTCTTTTAGGGTTTGTCTCCTTTTCCTCCGGGTGCTTTGTACCTTTGTTTCCTTTTTGGTCCGTATTCTTTTAGGGCTGTCTGCCTTTTTGGGTCCGGATTCTTTTAGGGGCTTTGTCTCCTTTTTCGGTCCTATTTTTTGTAGGGCCTTTGTCGCCTTTTGGGTGTGATTCTTTTAGGGTTTTCTCCTTTTTTTGGTGTGAGTTCTTTTAGGGGTTTGTCTCCTTTTTCGGTCCGGATTCTTTTAGGGCCGTCTCCTTTTTCCCCGGTCCGGATTCTTTTAGGGGCTTTGTCTCCTTTTCGGTGTGAGGTTCTTTAAAAGGCTTTGTCTCCTTTTCGGTCCGGATTCTTTGGTAGGGTTTTCTCCTTTTCGGTCCGGGGTTCTTTTAGGGGGTTTTCTGCCTTTTGGGTCCGGATTCAGGATCTCATTACCATTGCCCCAGAAAATTTTGAGGATCAACTCCCTTCACTAGGAATGCTCAGGATATCACTACCATTCACTAGGAATGCTCAGGATCTCACTACCATTCACTATGAATGCTCAGGATCTCACTACCATTCACTAGGAATGCTCAGGATATCACTACCATTCACTAGGAATGCGCAGGATATCATTACCATTCCCTAGGAATGCTCAGGATATCACTACCATTCACTAGGAATGCTCAGGATCTCACTACCATTCACTAGGAATGCTCAGGATATCACTACCATTCACTAGGAATGCTCAGGATATCACTACCATTCACTAGGAATGCTCAGGATCTCACTACCATTCACTAGGAATGCTCAGGATATCACTACCATTCCCTAGGAATGCGCAGGATATCATTACCATTCCCTAGGAATGCTCAGGATATCACTACCATTCACTAGGAATGCTCAGGATCTCACTACAATTTACTAGGAATGCACAGGATATCACTACCATCCACTAGGGATGCTCAGGATATCACTACCATTCACTAGGAATGCGCAGGATATCACTACCATTCCCTAGAAATACTCAGGATCTCACTACCATTCACTAGGAAAGCGCAGGATATCACTACCATTCACTAGGAATGCTCAGGATATCACTACCATTCCCTAGGAATGCTCAGGATATCACTACCATTCACTAGGAATGCGCAGGATATCACTACCATTCACTAGGAATGCTCAGAATCTCACTACCATTCCCTAGGAATGCGCAGGATATCACTACCATTCACTAGGAATGCTCAGGATATCACTACCATTCACTAGGAATGCTCAGGATCTCACTACCATTCACTAGGAATGCTCAGGATATCACTACCATTCACTAGGAATGCTCAGGATCTCACTACAATTTACTAGGAATGCACAGGATATCACTACCATCCACTAGGGATGCTCAGGATATCACTACCATTCACTAGGAATGCTCAGGATATCACTACCATTCACTAGGAATGCACAGGATATCACTACCATTCACTAGGAATGCTCAGGATATCACTACCATTCACTAGGAATGCTCAGGATATCACTACCATTCACTAGGAATGCTCAGGATATCACTACCATTCACTAGGAATGCTCAGAATCTCACTACCATTCCCTAGGAATGCGCAGGATATCACTACCATTCACTAGGAATGCTCAGGATATCACTACCATTCACTAGGAATGCTCAGGATCTCACTACCATTCACTAGGAATGCTCAGGATATCACTACCATTCACTAGGAATGCTCAGGATATCACTACCATTCACTAGGAATGCTCAGGATCTCACTACAATTCACTAGGAATGCACAGGATATCACTACCATCCACTAGGGATGCTCAGGATATCACTACCATTCACTAGGAATGCGCAGGATATCACTACCATTCACTAGGAATGCGCAGGATATCACTACCATTCACTAGGAATGCTCAGGATATCACTACCATTCACTAGGAATGCTCAGGATCTCACTACCATTCACTAGGAATGTGCAGGATATCACTACCATTCCCTAGGAATGCACAGGATATCACTACCATCCACTAGGGATGCTCAGGATATCACTACCATTCACTAGGAATGCGCAGGATATCACTACCATTCCCTAGAAATACTCAGGATCTCACTACCATTCACTAGGAATGCGCAGGATATCACTACCATTCCCTAGGAATGCACAGGATATCACTACCATCCACTAGGGATGCTCAGGATATCACTACCATTCACTAGGAATGCGCAGGATATCACTACCATTCACTAGGAATGCTCAGGATATCACTACCATTCACTAGGAATGCTCAGGATCTCACTACCATTCACTAGGAATGCGCAGGATATCACTACCATTCCCTAGGAATGCACAGGATATCACTACCATCCACTAGGGATGCTCAGGATATCACTACCATTCACTAGGAATGCGCAGGATATCACTACCATTCCCTAGAAATACTCAGGATCTCACTACCATTCACTAGGAATGCGCAGGATATCACTACCATTCACTAGGAATGCTCAGGATATCACTACCATTCCCTAGGAATGCGCAGGATATCACTACCATTCACTAGGAATGCTCAGGATATCACTACCATTCACTAGGAGTGCTCAGGATATCACTACCATTCACTAGGAATGCTCAGGATCTCACTACCATTCACTAGGAATGTGCAGGATATCACTACCATTCCCTAGGAATGCGCAGGATATCACTACCATTCCCTAGGAATGCGAAGGATATCACTACCATTCACTAGGAATGCTCAGGATCTCACTACCATTCACTAGGAATGCTCAGGATATCACTACCATTCACTAGGAATGCTCAGGATCTCACTACCATTCACTAGGAATGCTCAGGATCTCACTTCTATTCACTAAAAATGCTCAGGAATCCATTACCATTCACTTGAAATGCTCAGGGTATCACTACCATTCACTAGGAATGCTCGGGATATCACTGCCATTCACTAGGAATGCGCAGGATATCACTACCATTCACTAGGAATGCTCAGGATCTCACTACCATTCACTAGGGATGCTCAGGATATCACTGCCATTCACTAGGAATGCGCAGGATATCACTACCATTCACTAGGAATGCTCAGGATCTCACTTCTATTCTCTAGGAATGCTCAGGATCTCACTACCATTCACTAGGAATGCTCAGGATATCACTACCATTCACTAGGAATGCTCAGGATCTCACTACCATTCACTAGGAATGCTCAGGATCTTACTTCTATTCACTAGGAATGCTCAGGATCTCACTACCATTCACTAGGAATGCTCAGGATCTCACTTCTATTCTCTAAGAATGCTCAGGATCCCATTACCATTCCCTAGGAATGCGAAGGATATCACTACCATTCACTAGGAATGCTCAGGATCTCACTACCATTCACCAGTAATGCTCAGGATATCACTACCATTCACTAGGAATGCTCAGGATCTCACTATCATTCACTAGGAATGCGCAGGATATCACTACCATTCACTAGGAATGCGCAGGATATCACTACCATTCACTAGGAATGCGCGGGATATTACTACCATTCCCTAGGAATGCTCAGGATCTCACTACTATTCACTAGGAATGCTCAGGATCTCACTACTATTCACTAGGAATGCTTGGGATCTCATTACCACTAAGTAGGAATGCTCAGGATCTCATTACCATTCACTAGGAATGCTCGGGATCTCATTATCATTCACTAGGAATGCGCAGGATATCACTACCATTCACTAGGAATGTGCAGGATATCACTACCATTCACTAGGAATGCGCAGGATATCACTACCATTCCCTAGGAATGCTCAGGATCTCACTACTATTCACTAGGAATGCTCGGGATCTCATTACCACTAAGTAGGAATGCTCAGGATCTCATTACTATTCACTAGGAATGCTTGGGATCTCATTACCACTAAGTAGGAATGCTCAGGATCTCATTACCATTCACTAGGAATGCTCGGGATCTCATTATCATTCACTAGGAATGCGCAGGATATCACTACCATTCACTAGGAATGTGCAGGATATCACTACCATTCACTAGGAATGCGCAGGATATCACTACCATTCCCTAGGAATGCTCAGGATCTCACTACCATTCACAACGAATGCTCAGGATCTCACTTCTATTCACTAGGAATGCTCAGGATCTCACTTCTATTCACTAGGAATGCTCAGGATCTCACTACCATTCACAACGAATGCTCAGGATCTCACTTCTATTCACTAGGAATGCTCAGGATCTCACTTCTATTCTCTAGGAATGCTCAGGATCTCACTTCTATTCACTAGGAATGCTCAGGATCTCACTTCTATTCACTAAGAATGCTCAGGATCCCATTACCATTCACTTGGAATGCTCAGGTTCTCATTACCATTCACTAGGAATGTTCTGGTTCTCATTACCATTCACTAGGAATGCTCAGGTATTCATTACCTTTCAATAGGAATGCTCTGGTTCTCATTACCATTCACTAGGAATGCTCTGGTTCTCATTACCATTCACTAGGAATGCTCAGGTTCTCACTACCATTCACTAGGAATGCGCTGGTTCTCATTACCATTCACTAGGAATGCTCGGGATCTCTTCCATTCACTAGCAATGCTGAAGATCTCAATACCATTAAATGGATGCTCAGAAACTGACTTCCATTCCCTAGGAATTCTCAGGATCTTACTACCATTCACTAGGAATGTTCAGGATCTACCTATTATCCACAAGGAGTGCTCAGGATCTCACTTCCATTCACTAGGAATGTTCAAGATTACTAGGAATTTCCGAGATATCACTACCATTCAATAGAAACTACCATTCAAATGGATTTTGCTATCATTCACTAGGATAGCCCAGGATCTCACTATTGTTCACTAGGAGGACTCAGGATCTCGCTATTATTCACTAGGAATGTTCAGTATCTTACTACCATTCACTAGGAATACTCAGGAACTGACTTCCATTCACTAGGAATGCTCTAGATCTCACTTCCATTCACAAGGAACACTCAGGATCTCACTACCATTCACTAGGAATGTTCAGGATCTCACTACAATTTACTAGGGATGCCCAAGCTCTCACTTCCATTAACTAGAAAATCTTGGGATTTGACATCCATTCACAAGGAATGCTCAGGATCCCACTACCATTCACTAGGAATGCTCAGGATCCCATTACCATTCACTAGGAATGCTCAGGATCTCACTACCATTCACTAGGAATGATCAGGTTCTCACTATCATTCAAAAGGAATGCTCAGAATCTCACTTCCATTCACTATGAATGCTCAGGATCTCACTTTTATACAATATGATTGCTAAGGATCTCCCTATTATTCACAAGGAATGCTCAGGGTCTCATTTCCATTAACTAGGAATGCTCAAGATCTCAGTATCATTCACTAGAAAATGCTAAGGATATCACTACCATTCACTAGGAATGCTCAGGATCTACCTATTATCCACAAGGAATGCGCAGGATCTCATTTCCATTAACTAGGAATGTTCAAGTAAGAATATTTGGGATGTCCCTTCAGTAGGAATGCTTGGGATCTCACTTCCATTCAATGGGAATCTTCTGGATCTCACTTCCATTCATTAGGAATATTCAGGATCTAACATCCATTCGATAAGAATTTTCTGGATCTCGCTACCATTCGGTAGGAATACTTGGGGTCACTTCCATTTGGTTGGAATATTCAGTACCTCACTTCCATTCGGTATGAATACTTTGAATTTCACTTCCATTCGGTTGGAATATTCTCAGTTTCAATTCCATTCAGTAGGAATGGAATCTCATTTTCTTTCATTCCGAATACTCGTGATCTCACTTCTATTCCATAGGAATACTCGGGATCTCACTTCTATTTAGTAGGAATATTCTGGATCTCTCCCCCATTCGGTAGGAATACTCAAGATTTAATTTCCATTCAGTAGGAATATTTTAAATCTCACTCCCAATCGGTATGAATACTTGGGATCTCAATTCCATTTGGTAGAAATATTCTTAATCTTACTCCCATCCGATAGGAACACTTGATGTCTCATTCCCATTCAGTAGGAATATTCTGGATCTCACTTCTATTCAGTAGGAATATTCGGGATCTCACTTCCATTCGGTAGGAATATTCTGGATCTCACTACCATTTGGTTGGAATATTCAGTATTTCACTTCTATTCAGTACGAATACATTGGATGTCACTTAGATTTGGTAGGAATATTCCATTGAGTATGAATGTTCGGGATCTCACTTCCATTCATTGTGAATAATTGGGGTTTCACTTCTATTCCATAGTACTACTCGAGATCTCACTTCCATTTAGTAGGAATATTCTGGATCTCACTCCCATTCGGTAAGAATACTCGGAATCTGACTTCCAGTCGGTAGGAATATTCTGGATCTCACTTCCATTCACTAGGTATGCTTGGGATCTCACTACCATTCAGTAGGAATATTCCAGATCTCACTTTCATTCAGTAGGGATGTGCTGGATCTCACTGTTATTCAGTAGGAATACTCGGGATCTCACTTCCATTCGGAAGGAATATACTTGATGTCACTTCCATTCAGTAGGAATATTCTGGATGACCCTTTCATTTGGTAGGAAAATACATGACATCACATCAATTTGGTAGAAATATTCAGGATCTCACTTCCATTCAGTAGGAATATTCTGGATCTCACTTTTATTTGGTACGAATACTTTGAATCTCACTTGCAATCAGTAGGAATATCCTCAATCTCACTTCCATTCAGTAGGAATGTTCAGGATCTCACTTCCATTCATTACTAATACTCAGGATCTCAGTTCTATTCTGTAGTAATACTCGGGATCTCACTTCCATATGGTAGGAATATTCTGGATATCACTACCATTCGTTAGGAAAACTCGGGATCTAACTTCCATTATGTAGGAATATTCAGGATCTCATTTCCATTCAGTAGGAATATTAGGGATCTCACTTCCATTCTGCAGGAGTATTTTGGATCTCACTACAATTCGGTAGAAATACTCTGGATCTCACTTCCAATCAGTAGGAATATCCTGGATCTCACTCCCATTCAGTAGGAATACTCAGGATCTCACATCCATTCGGTAGGAATATTCTGGATCTCACTACCATTCGTTAGGAATGCTTGGGATATCACTTCCATTTGATAGGAATATTCTTAATCTCACTCCCATTCGGTACCAATACTTGGGATCTCACTTCCATTTCGTTGGAATATTCAGTATCTCGCTTTTATTTGGTACGAATACTTTGAGCCTCACTTCCAATCGGTAGGAATATCCTCAATTTCACTTCCATTCAGTCATTCAGTAGGAATGTTCAGGACGTCACTTCCATTCATTACGAATACTCGGGATCTCACTTCGATTCCATAGTATTACTTGGGATCTCACTTCCATACATTAGGAATATTCTGGATATCGCTACCATTCGTTAGGAATACTCTGGTTCTAACTTCCATAATGTTGCAATATTCAGGATCTCACTTCCATTTGGTAGGAATATTCTGGATCTCACTACAATTCGGTAAAAATACTCTGGGTCTCATAGGAATATTCTGGATCTCACTCCCATTTGGTAGGAATACTCAGGATCTCACTTCCATCCGCAAGGAATACTAAGGATCTCACTTCAATACTGTAGGAATATTCTTAATCTCACTCCCATTCGGTAGGAATACTTGGGATGTCACTTCTATTCAGTAGGAATATTGGGGATCTTACTTCTATTCTGTAGGAATACTTGGGATCTAACTTCCATTCGGTGGGAATCTTTTGGATCTCACATCCATTCGGTAGGAATATTCAGGATCTCACTACTATTCGGTACGAATACTCGGGATCTCACTTCCAATATGTTGGAATATTCAGTATTTCTGTACGAATACATTGAATCTCACTTCCATTTTGTAGGAATATTCTCAGTCTCAATTGCATTCAGTAAGAATGTTCGGGATCTCACTTCTATTCATTATGAATACTCGGGATCTCACTTCTATTCCATAGGAATACTTGGGATCTCACTTCTATTTGGTAGGAATATTCTGGATATCACTATCAGTCGCTAGGAATACTCGGGATCTCACTTCTATTCCATAGGAATACTTGGGATCTCACTTCTATTTGGTAGGAATATTCTGGATATCACTACCAGTCGCTAGGAATACCCGGGATCTCACTTCTATTCAGTGGGAATGATAGGGATCTCACTTCCATTCATTAGGAATATTCTAGATCTCACTTCCACTCGGTAGGAAAATTCTGGATCTCAATACAGTTTGCTAGGAATAATAGGGATCTCACTTCCATTTGGTAGGAATATCATGGATCTCACTCCCATTCAGTTGGAATACACGGGATCTCGCTTCCGTTTGGTAGGAATACTCCAGATCTCACTTCGATTCAGTAGGAATATTCTTGATCTCACTCCCATTCGGTAGGAATACTCGGGATCTCACCTCCATTCAGTAGGAATATTCAGGATCTCACTTCCATTCGGTATGAATATACTTGATATCACTTCCATTTGGTAGAAATATTCTGGATCTCACTTCCATTTGGTAAGAATATACATGATATCACATCCATTTGGTAGAAATATTCTGCATCTCACTTCCATTCGATAGGGATATTCTAGATCTCACTTCCATCCAGTAGGAATGTTCAGGATCTCACCTCCATTCATTACGAATACTCGGGATCTCACTTTTATTAGGTAGGAGTATTCTGGATATCACTACCATTTGTTAGGAATACTTGGTATGTAACATTAGGTAAGAATATTCAGGATCTCACTTCCATTGGTAGGAATATTAGGGATCTCATTTCCATTCAGTAGGAATATTCTGGATCTCACTACAATTCATTAGAAATACTCAGGATCTCACTTCCATTCAGAAGGAATATTCTGAATCTCATTTCCTTTTGTTAGGAATACTTGGGATATCACTTTCATTCGGTAGGAATATTCTGGATCTCACTTCCATTCGGTAAGAATACTAGGGATCTCTTTTCCATTTGATAGGAATAATCTTAATCTCGTAGTAGAAATACTCGGGATCTCACTTCCATTCGGGAGGAATATTCCTAATCTCACTTCCATTCAGTAGGAGTACTTGGGATCTCACTTCCATTCGGTAGGAATATTGGGGATCTCACTACCATTCTGTATGAATACATTAAATCTCACTTCCATTTGGTAGGAATATCCTCAGTATCAATTCCATTCAGTTCGGGATCTCATTTCCATTCATTACAAATACTTCCATCTGGTAAGAATATTCTGGATATCAATGCCAGCCGTTAGGAATACTCGGGATCTCTCTTCCATTCGGTAGGAATATTCTGGATCTCACTTCCATTCAATAGGAATATTCTGGATCTTACTACAATTCAGTAGGAATAATATGGATCTCACTCCCATTTGGTAGGAATACTCGGGATCTCACTTCCATTCGGTAGGAATATTTTGCATCTCACTCCCATTCGGTAGGAATACTCCAAATCTCACTTCCATTCGGTAGGAATATTCTGGATTTCACTCCCATTTGGTAGGAATACTCAGGATCTCACTCCCATTCAGTAGGAATATTCCTAATCTCACTCCCAATCGGTAGGAATACTCGGGATCTTACTTCCATTCAGTAGGGATATTCTCGACCTCACTTCCATTTGGCTGGGATATTCAGTATCTCACTTCTATTTGGCACAAATACTTTGAATCTCACTTCAATTCATAAGGAATATCCTCAATCTCACTTCCGTTCAGTGGGAATGTTCAGGATCTCACTTCCATTCATTACGAATACTCAGGATCTCACTTCCATTCGGTAGGTGTATTCTGGATATCACTACCGTTCGTTAGGAATACTCTGGATCAAACTTCCATTCAGTAGGAATATTATGGATCTCATTTCCATTCAGTTCAATAACAAAAGGAAAAAAAAAAAAAAAAAAAAAAAAACTCGTTAGCGTAAGCAAACGAAAATATACGTTCCAAGTAATCAAAGTACTAAAACAAAAAAACATTTAAGAAGGAAGAGGGTAAACTCAAAGCCAAGGAACTGGAGGAAAACAAAAATATATATAGAATAAAACAGAAATAAACTCTCCCTTTATTCATAGGAAGCTACAGGAATATTTCGTGGCCCTTCCGGATTATTCTCGGTCACAGGAGCTAACCAGAAAAATACATAAATCTTCCTGAATACTTAACTCGTCCGGAACTCTCGAAAGTCCTCTCAGTTCCTCTCATCACAATCAACTGACGTGAGGCAGGAATTTCCTGAGTCTCCATGATCATTTTTTAAAATATATTCGATTTCTTTTATTGTTATAGGTTTCATTAGTTTTATGTATACTTGGAGAGGTTCCGAAGTAGATGTCTTTTCTCTATATTACTTAAATATTTATTTATTCGTATTTGAAGAAAAATATCCCCAGGTGGCGCCCGTAGTCGCAACGAAAACGACGCGAGGGGGGTAACTTAGTTCCTGGCCCTCATGGGGCCACTACAGCTCCTCCCCCGGCATGGAGAGTCGTCTGTCCACAAGCGACGATTCTGATATAGGCTGCAACACAAAGACAAGAAGGACATGCACATCTGTGGGAGAAAACGAGTTTAGATTCAGTCATCATGTATTAACCTGGATAACCCGTTTCCTATGATTAAGCCTAGGCCACGAGATACTCCGGAGTAACCCTTACAGATCTTAAATAAAATAAAAGAACAGATACACTACAAACGTAAAATCTTATTACTACATATGAACACGGTGATTAAACTTACATTGAAGTAACACTAAAACAGAACTTAAAAAATGCAAATATAAAATCAGAAGTTACAAGTAGATACTAACATAAGATTAATAAAAGTGCATGGCAATCTAAACCTGAACATAAACCTCGATTTGCAGATACATATTAAAAGCATTATACTATACAAAATATTAACTCAGATGCATTGAAATTTCATTACATTTCACAAAAATACCAGAGTAAACCCACCTGCGACCTGGATCTGTTGGCACATTCACTCTCAGTCATACTTTACTCACGTCATGGACGTAATGCGGCCTTAACTAGTAATGCACTCTGTAGTTACTCCATTTCCTCAGTAAAGTGTAGTTCTGACGGGGGAACGAAAGATTTCAGTTGGCTGGCGTGCACTCTAGCCTTACATTGGTGTCCCTGTAACTCCAAAACATCAAAGGGTCCCAATTTCTTGATGATACGACATGGGCCAATCCACCAGTCCTGCAGAGCCCCTCGCGGTCCTTCAACTTTCCTCATCACCAGTGAACCTTCTTCAAAAGACGTAGCAGACTTTAGTCCTTTATCCAGGGTCCGTTTATTAGTCTCATGAACTTGCTGGGAGACTTCTACCGCAAGGCGCCGAGCATCAGTGAGATGTTGCACCATCAAGCCTTCGTCCACCACCTACACGTTAGTCAGACCCCTCGGGAAGAATGCCATCTGACCGGTAAAAAGGTACAGAGGTTGCTCCGATACAGACCGATGAATGGCGGAATTCAAGGCAAAGTGGACTGCTGGCAGATACAGGGGCCACTGTGAGGGTGATCGCCGAACTAAGGCAGCCAGGGCGTCATTCACCGTCTGATTGGTCCGCTCGACCATCCCATTTGACTGGGGATGATATGCCACAGAGAACGAATGCTTTACAGACAGGGCTGACAGGACAGAGCGCCACTCAGCAGATGAGAACTCCATTCCGTTGTCGGTATGCAGCTTTGCATACCGACTTGCGACTTGCAGATTTGTCACATAAGGGTACTAGCTGGAGAAACCTTGTATGGTGGTCGACGATCGACAGAACGTAGCGAAAACCCCTGCCAGAACTGCGCAGATCCATTAGGTCCGCCGACACAAGTTCTAGGGGTGCCGTGGGTAGAGGATGACATTGTAAGGGTACCTGTGGTGCCGATCCCTTTCGTCGCTGGCAGGTCACGCATCCCAGCACATACTTCCGGGACAGGGTTAGCATATTAGGGAAGTACCAATTATTGCAGAGGCTGTGGTATGTTCGAAGAGCACCTGGATGAGTCGCAGATGGGGGACAGTGAGCCATGTGTAGTGGCTGAGGGTAGAGATGTTGAGGCACAAATATCTGCTTCACCACTCTATCAGGGAGATATCTAAGAAAGTACAAAACTCCCTCCTCAATCTCAAAGTTAAACCGGGCAGCTGGAGGTTGGGACTTAGGTAGTGGATATTCTCCCTCTAGCCACCTGAAGAGGTCCTTGCAGATAAAGTCCTTCATTTGTTCTTGTCGCATTTGCTTGGAGTCCATCGTTACTAAGCAAGGATTTGGCGCTCCATTTTGGTCATCTGTGGGTAGGAGCACGACAGGGAGTGGTGAAAGGGAGACAGGTGGTGACTGTGCTGCCATGGGAGCTGCTGCAACTTCCAGTTCTTCGTCAGGTTGTTGAGTATCTGGCTGTAAAACAGCAGACTCAGTATCTGCCATCTGGGCAATGGGGCAAAGCTCCTCTCGTGGCTCATCTGCGTCAACCACAGGTCTAGAAAGAGGGTCGGGTACATGATTAGAAGCTCCCTTCTTATAATGCTAAGTGAAGT
Source organism: Penaeus vannamei (assembly GCF_042767895.1). Classification (NCBI taxonomy): domain Eukaryota; kingdom Metazoa; phylum Arthropoda; class Malacostraca; order Decapoda; family Penaeidae; genus Penaeus; species Penaeus vannamei. The sequence continues at coordinate 10,834 of NW_027213027.1, read as the reverse complement.
CATATTCACCAAGTTCATAGGCATACTTACTGAGCCTGTTACTTTTAGTTTTCTTAGAGAAAACAGCAGTAAGAGGCTGGTGATCTGTCCAGACACTAAACCTTCTACCATACACGTAGGCACTGAAGGCTCGGACAGCTTCAACAACCACAAGAGCTTCCAGATCTATTGCTGGATACCTCGTCTCAGCTTCCTTAAGTACTCAGGACCAGTAACTTATTGCATGAGAAACACCATCCTCATTTTTCTGGAGCAGGACACCACCAAGGGCTTGACCACTGGCATCTGTATGTATCTCAAATGGACGACCTAAGTCTGGGAGCTGAAGAACAGGGGATCTAACTAAACTTTCCTTTAAGGTTTCAAATGCTTCCTGTTCAGCTTCCTTCCACTGAAACCGTGTGGACCTCTTCGTCAAATGGGTTAATGGGCGATCTATGGCTGCAAAACCTCTTATGTGCCTCCGAAAAAAGCCACATGCTCCCAAAAAGCGCCGCACATCTCTTGCCGAACGTGGGCGTTTCATGGCTGCTATGGCTTTCACCTTGTCAGGGTTGGGAAATACTCCATCTTCGCTGATGACAAAACCAAGTAGCTTCACCTGGCGCTTAGCAAACTCACATTTTCCAACATTAAGTCACATACCAGTTCTGTCTAGCAATGCAAGAGTTTCCTGTAGGTCTCGTAAGTGCTGGTCAATGTCCTTGAAGCCACGACCATGTCGTCCAGATACGCTAATGTGTGTCGATCAAGGTCCGAAGAAAGTATGAGGTTCATCGTCCTTTGGAAAGTGGAAGGAGCAGTCGATAGACCAAACGGGAGTCTCTTAAACTGCAGGTCTCTGACCATCAGAAAATGCAGTCTTCTCCCGATCATTTGGATGTACCGAGATGGCTCAGTAAACTGCTTGACTATCTAGCACGGAAAACCAACAACTCCCAGAGACAGAGTTCAAGACTTCCTGAATCCGTGGAAGAGGATAGCTATCAGGAGTAGTAATCTTATTTAATCCACGGTAATCGACGCAAAAACGATGAGACCCATCTTTCTTACGGACGAGGACTACTGGCGACAACCAGGGACTGGTAGACTGTTCAATTACACTCTGGGCTAGCATTCGATCACATTCTTGCCTAATGATCACTTTCGTGGATAGAGGGAGTCTCCATTGCCGTGTGCAGATTGGGGTATCAGTGGTCGTTCTGATCTGATGCGCTATCCCTGGAACTTCTCCCACCGTCATCTCATCTCCAGAAAACAACCGAGGAAACTCCTGCAGTACTTCGGTTAACTGTTTCTTCATATCACATGTGAGATGTTCCAAAGACACATCTGGAAATGAGCGGAAAACTGCATCCGGCAAGGAACAAGTAGCGGCATTAGAAGGGTTGGGAGTTTCAGTATGCATCTCTCTCTGCAATGCTTCATCAAGCGCTGGGGTCTCTGGGAAGTTAAAGAAGTCCTGTGCACTGTATAGAAAGTCATGGCAACCATCATCATCATACTCATCATCAATGAACTCATCTTGAATGTCACAATCTGTATCACAGACAAGTGCTGCTGCATTAAAAGTCTTATGATCCTGTACTTCCTTTATAAGGGAGCAGAGCGTTTATTCACTGCAGTCACTAACGTCTAAAACCTGTGTGATGTGATCATCTGCTCTCGTGACTTCTTCGAGTTGCACAATTTCTGCATAGCCAAGTATCGTACCTGGGGAAACTTTCCTTGGTTTCAGGTCCATATTCACGACCCAAACACTAGACCTCCGTTCGTGGACAGAGATGAGGGTCCTTGGTACCGTCAAGCAGGTAGCGTTGCCTTCTATAATAGCGAGACGGGCATCAGACGATACACCTCGAGTCAAATTTGCTGGGACAAAGCATCCTGATTGGGCTGGGACTACGGTTCGCTCAGCAACATGCACAGGGGAGATGCATTGGATTTTCTGGTTATGCTTGCCATGGTCCTCTTCAGCTGGGGCTTCATGCAAACAATTTGATTCCTCACTGGTATACGTGATCTGATGATGGTACCCATCTATTTCTAATAAATTCGACGTCGGCGAATGTACGAGTCGAAATGAAAGACGATGAAGCAGATCCATACCCAGAAGGACGTCTCCTGGAAAGTAAACTCCTGTTGCAACACAGGTTCGATGGGTCAGCACAGAGTCCGGGTGCAATCTGAAAGTCAGATCGGCCTCGGCTACCACAGGGCTAGGCGGTCCTGACATTCCCTGAAGGGACCGGGAGCTCTGCAACATCCGAACCTCCGGTAGCGTGTTGGCATGGGCTTCCTTTACGATCGTCACTTCACTTCCGGTGTCGAGGAAACAGACTGTGGTCTTCCCGTTGACTTTCAGACACACTAGATGCCTGTCCTTCTGTGTTATCAGTGGTTCTTTTGGTTTGCTCCCTAGAGCTGGAGCGGCCGCCCGCGGGATGGGAGTTCTGCCCTGAAAGGGGCACAGACCAACCAAGTGACCACTATCTCCACAACTATAGCACGTCATCCTCAGTAGCCGACACTTTGAGGTGTCGTGTCCCTCCCGTCGATGCACTTCACACCAAGCACGGCTGTTGTTCTCATGCATAGATGGAATGCGCTCAGATCTTGAGTTATATTCACGTCTACGACTGCCGTTGTCACGCCTTCCAGGACTCCCATGACTATGTCGAGGGCTTCCTATAGAGTTATTATGGCGCGACCATGAAGGACTAGGACCATCCATCTGTTGCTAACTAGGTGGCGAATCAAACATGACATGCTTCTGTAGGGGAATCTGCTGCACCGTGCCAACCTGTTTGCTAGTTAGTGGTGTCGGGGCCAGGTGTAGAGGTCCATCAATATAAAACTCCAATGCTGGTGTAACTCCCTCAGTATGTTGCACTGGAGACGCATATCCTAGTGGCAGTGGCTGTCCTTGGAGCACTGACTGTGGTGGGTAGAGCCCATAACTTGAATGTGATGCACTCCTAATGGTGGGTAGAAATGTCTTGATGCCAACAGTGGCATCCCACACCGCCTGACACTTTTGCGCCATCTGGCTGGTACATGTGAAGTCCAACAGGAGCAGCTGATGACGTATCCAAGTGGGCAACCCCGCAGTAAATGTTCTTCTGAGAAGAGCCTCTACATCCCCGACTTCGTAGGGGTAGTCTTTGGCGCCTTGGAGTATAGCCATCTCAACTGCTTGGAAGTAAACAAGGGGTGACTGCCCTGGAATAATTTTCGACTGAGACAGCATTTCGAAGAAATGTTCGGGTGTACTAACCCCCCTGAATTTGGCCCTTAACTTGACTTTGAAATCTTGCCAGGACGTTAGGCTCTGAAACATGGGACCAAGCAGCACCATCTGTGCATAACCTCTTGCTCTTCCCCTTGCCATTCGTATCAGAGCTTCATCAGTGGATGGCTGCGTGAACACCGGGATTTCATCCCGGCCACTCAAAGCTTGGCGAGTGCTGACAGGTGCAGCTGGGTGACGACCCAAAGCATGAGTGGGGTAGACGTACGAGGTGGGCTCCTGGGGTGGTAAGTTGGGAGCCAGAGATTCGTTGATGTGACCCACCATGATTGGCTCTTCCCATGCTGATGGCTGACATCGGGCATTCTCACTCCTTGTAGCAGCTATCTTGTAGCCGATCCCCGCAACCTGCAGCGCAGCATACTTCCCCCAGGTTGGGTCCAGGTCCACAGCCTGTCCTCTCGCCCTCACCATCAGCAGCTCCTCGACGACGCATACCGAGACCTGATTGGTTGACCACGGACACCTCACGGCTCGCCCATTGGACCGCAGGCTCCCCTCGTTCCCGGGTGGCTGACACAGCTCAGACCCACTTAAGCTCCCGCACCCGGGCCGAGTTCATCACTCACGATCCTCCAGCAGAGCAAGACACAGCAAACAGCAACTAGGCCTACCCAGGCCTTAGCTCTCCCCGGCGATCTCCAGCACACCAGCCATACCTGTGGGCACTCACACCCACACACAAAAGCTCCTTAAAGAGATGATTGACACCAGCCTATGGTGGATACCAATCCATTGCCATAATCTCTTCTTCCAGGACGGAGATCCGACTTAGAGCAGCACGAAGCATTTCATGGACGTCTGATGGTGGCTGTAGTGCTGCTACTTGAGGCTCGTCACTGTTTTGTGGTCCTTGTACGGATGCATCCCCGCCAGAGGCTTCCTCGGGTGGCTGGCCGGTAGGTGTCGTGGCACGTGACGAAGGAGCTGAGCCCCTATTGGAGTTCTTACCAGCCATCTTGCGAGTTACCCTCTTCACAACTTTTCTAAGGGCACGATCCGATACACGAGGACGAACGATATGAGCAGAGAATGATCGCAGATCATAGGCAGGAACAGATAGACCCGGCCCTGCTTCTCCACAGCAGGAAACCAGATCGTCGCACCGTGGTCGAGTCACTGTGGTAGATGAGCTGGAACGCAAGCACACGCATGCACCCACTCACTAGATCCGGGGCGCAGGGTCGGACCAAACGAAGTGGTGTACTCTGGCGTCCCCACTTCAATCTGTGGACAATTAAAAACGGTCGACATTGGCATTTACAATTTACATGAATAATTTAAATATTAATAGCACATGGGTTCTTGATGTTGCAAAGTGACTGTACAATACAGATTACAGCGTAACAATGCAAATTAATACACATCACAAAATAAAAGATACGAAGCAGTAAGACTACCTAAAGGCAACAATTTAATTTATATACCATACCAACGAATTATACCTACTTATTCTAAAACAAAAATCTAGCTAATAAATTGCAGTGCTTAAAAAACAAAATCACACACATCACAATTGCAACATCAACACAGCTGCATACCACCTGTGGTGTTTAGCCATATCATGGGCTACTCTTCACCACTAATTGAGCCGATTGTGACTTCCCCCTTTTTAATAACAAAAGGAAAAAAAAACAAAAAAACTCAAGTTAGCATAAGCAAACGAAAATAAACGTTCCAAGAAATCAAAGTACTAAAACAAAAAACATTTAAGAAGGAAGGGGGTAAACTCAAAGCCGAGGAACCGGAGGAAAACAAAAATATATATAGAATAAAACAGAAATAAACTCTCCCTTTATTCACAGGAAGCTACAGGAATATTTCGTGGCCCTTCCGGATTATTCTCGGTCACAGGAGCTAACCAGAAAAATACATAAATCTTCCTGAATACTTAACTCGTCCGGAACTCTCGAAAGTCCTCTCAGTTCCTCTCATCACAATCAACTGACGTGAGGCAGGAATTTCCTGAGTCTCCATGATCATTTTTTAAAATATATTCGATTTCTTTTATTGTTATAGGTTTCATTAGTTTTATGTATACCTGGAGAGGTTCCGAAGTAGATGTTTTTCTCTATATTACTTAAATATTTATTTATTTGTAGTCGCAAGGAAAATGGCGCGAGGGGGGTAACTTAGTTCCTGGCCCTCACGGGGCCACTACATATGGATCTCACTTCCATTCATTAGGAAAACTCGAGATCTCACTTCCATTCAATAGGAATATTCTAGATCTCCCATCCATTCATTAGGAATACTCTGGATCTCCCTTCCAATTGATAGGAATATTCTTAAGCTCACTCCCATTCAGTAGGAATACTTGGGATCTCACTTCCATTCGGTGGGAATCTTCTAAATATCACTTGCATTCAGTAGGAATATTCTGGATCTCACTCCCATTCTGTGCAAATACTTGGGATCTCACTCCCATTCGGTAGGAATATTCTGGATTTCACTCCCATTCGGTAGGAATATTCTGGATCTCACTCCCATTCGGTAGGAATATTCTGGATCTCACTCCCATTCG
>NW_027213026.1:42500-47500 GCF_042767895.1 Penaeus vannamei | reverse complement strand
CCAGAATAATCATACCAAACAAGTAAGATCCTGTGTGTAATTTTGCTTTATTTACGATGAGTTGTGTTTATTCTTATATATAGAAAATAAATACCTTCTTTAGTCCAAGTTTGTGAAGAATGTTGATACAGTAAAAGTTATATAATTGCAGATATTCTAAGAAATCAATTCTTTCAGTAATAAACATACAGAACAAAAATAATAGCAAACAAATAAGGTTGTGCATGTACTAATACCATACTTAATGCTATATTGTTGACCTTTGCCTTAACTCGTCAATTTTCTAGAATGATACAAATAGCTCATTACTATTTCAATAATCTACTTTCTTTATGACATTATCCTTTGTTTTCATACTATGTTGTGTATCTGTGAGTGTACCATCATGTTGATATCACCTTCACATTTACTTTGTTAATTTGTTCATGTGTTCAATAATAAAACGTTAATTTAATACATGAACAATTCCGTGACAAGAACCTAAGTTATTAAATTATGTAAGGTATTTGCTTTACTCCTTCTGTGCCAACATTTCAACACTAATATTTTGGGTTCTTACAGCATATAATAAACAAAATTTATTTAGAAATCTTACCTGTTCTTTCCATGTATTACTTCTCTTGTGTTTCTCTTTTTCACGGCTGCTCTGAGGTCTGTCAACTTCCTACGCGTTTCAGCCACAGTCCTCGGAACGCGAGCGACAAGATTCACCTCACTAGTCACGGTATTGGTCAAAATTCTGCCAGCCGCCTTTTAGACGAAAAATAACATATGCAAATGATAGATCGAGTGATTCTAAGAAACTTATCTTCTATGAACTTCAACTGCAACTCAATAATAACGAAGTTATTAGACGCATAAGTGTCTCAATATTTTAAAAATCGCCATCCGATATTGTTTCCTTCCTTTTGTAAACAAAACAATGATGCCGTTTCATTTTTGTACAATTATTCTAATCACCGAGATTCGTGCGTAGATGAAGCCCACATAACGGTACACGAAGCAGATTTTGTGTCTGTATCAATATATATGACAATAGACCAGTAATACTCACATGATATTGAGTATTTACAATAACAAATAAATTTCTTGTTCTGCGCAAACCGATGTTCCTCACCCATGTTACGAGCAAGAGGGGCCTGAAGGGATTTTCAAAAACAAAAATGTTTTCGCCTGAAACATTTTGAAATATTTATTCGACACTACATGCGCGTGACATTGTCACGAAAGCCAATAGTATTACAGGAAATACTATTGACCAATCACGAGACACCGTGTGTGGAACAGATATGTATAGTGGTAGAGTAAAGCGAATATAATGAATCTTTTGCCATCATGGATCTCAGGTGCGTCGGGTGTAACCCTCACTATTATAGTGTAATATCTGATTATTTTGAGAAAAATGATAACGCTATAGAATTCCTGAGAGCACACGGTGTTTTGCCAAGGGCGGTAAATTGTCCACTGCGATTTGCCTTGCAATTACCGTGAAGATCGACACACGTGGTATTGTGGCAGATGGAAAAAAATTGCAAAAACAAAACGTCGTAAAAGTTGTGTTTTCTCGATCAGCGATTACAGCGGCACGTTTCTGCAGGGAACCCATTTGGCACCATATAGAGTAGTTTTATTTGTTAATCATTGGTTACAAAAGTATTGGGATCATCAAACTGTCACGAAATGTATTGGCATGTCTAGACCTACTAACGTAGATTGGAGGAGTTTTTGTTCTGAAGTAACCCAAAATTGGTGGTTACAAAATCAAAATTTGCCGGGATAATCGTTGAAATCGACGAGACGCTGCTCGTGCGGCGCAAGTATAACAGGGGCAGACAAGTGAGCCACGTGTGGGTCTTTGGGGGTATTGAGCGTGTCAGTAAAAAGAAATTTATTGTTCCACTCGTGGATGGCGACAGGAGTGCTGACACGCTCATACCCCTGACTAAGAAATATATAAAACCAGACAGTATGATATACAGTGATAAATGGGCTGCCTACCGAAACCTAAAACATCTTGGTTACAAACATCTGAGTATTAATCATTCTGAGAATTTTGTAGACCCACAACTCCATACACAGAACATTGAAAGATTGTGGCGCGATCTGAAAGAATGGATAAGGAGGCCCGGAATTAGATCAGAACATCTTCCCCAATACATCGCGCGATATTTGTTTATCAAAGCAAATTCTAATTCCCCCTTACATTCTTTTTTTGTGGAAGCGGCATCATTATACCCGCCGCAAGGCGGGGTTCAACGGGACCAGCCCCCTCCAATCCCAGTTCCTCTCGATGAGGGTACTTCTTCTGAGAGTGAATAAGATTAGGTAAGATATTTAAATCTATACTTAGGATTTTTTCACATTGTATATATATATAAAACATTATTACGGAACAAAATACATGTTTTCGTGAACTCCGACGCACTTTTATTAAGAATCGGCGATATTAAATGAATCGTGTGTGAAAGGGTAAAACAGGAACACCATGCTTAACTAGCAATTATTGGCAAGGTAGTGATTATGCTGTATGATAAACTGCGACAAGTCCTGGCCAATGAAAACTGAGGAAAATGACGTCAGTATTTCTTGACCAATCAGAACTCGCTATTTTCGGAAAGTGTGCAGACGGGCAAAAAAACCGTTTAGTGTCTGTCTGTCAACTGTGTGAGAAGGATTTGGGTGTGAAATATTTGAAAATAGAAAGCCGGCTGAAATGTTGATAAATCGCTAATTGCATTTATCTGCAGAAAAACTACATCAACAATTTCTGACGAAGTATACGGAGGTACGGCAATAAAAGGTTAGTAATATTTAAATTGATTATAACGAGAACCGGTGTATTACACACATTGCATATTGCACGAATATATATATATATATATATATATATATATATATATATATATATATATATATATATATATATATATATATATATATATATATATATATATATATATATATACACTCAAATATTAATCGAATGCGATTAACCAATTCTTTGTCTTATTTTGCAATAAACGCAGGCAGAATATTAACAAACGCAATATTAATGATAAATATTAAACGTTAATTTCTTTTGTCTGTTGCATACATCGCCATTGAATCGGTGTACAATAACCGCGCGCGCAATCAATTGCCATAACGAATGGGACCAGAATGACGCTGCGGGCATGTCACGGAAGAACTTCTGATGGGCGGGTCTCAATCTCAATCTCAATAATAATGAGCAGGGCGCTAAATGAGCGCGGGTGACGGAAAAGACTCGCAACGAGTGCACAAACCTTTTGGGAGTGTGATTTGACTCGATTTGCGCATAGAAGGGGGCTCTAACATTATTCCCATCGATAAACTAATGTTAAATGTAACGTGCGACAGCAATAACTGAAAGAGCGGCGGCTCCATGGAGGACCCCATGTCTATGCTGCGCAGCGCAATCCTACCCGATGTGAGCAGCGCCGCGTTTTACGTAAAATTGAAAATTATGAAGAAATGAGGTTAACCGTTTGTGTGACGCGCGGTGATAGAGGGAAATGGACACCGCCATCTTACAGAACGGAAGAAATAGTAGGATGTATCATAGGTTAAGCTACAGCGGGCTCTTATTCACCTATTAATGACGAAAATGTCGCTCGCTCTTCAGGCTCATGGGCGTTCCTTCGCGGCAGACAGACATGCTGGGGATATTGGCTATTTTTGTGTAATCAAAATTTATTGCTTTTGTATTGTGAGGCAACCAGACAAAAAGTAAGCCCAGATTTAACCGCACATTAGTAGACCGTAATTATTTTTTTAGTTTAGTTCTTTATTTACCACCCTGGCTAACTGCACAGGCGTGGGCAAGCTGTGGTACATTTGATACATGGTCAAAGCATTATATAATAGTATTACAGTGTAAATCTAGATCATAAAATTATCACGGTAAATGTATCATTTAAAAGAAAAGAACAATCAGTAATTTATCTACTCATCTACCAAGCCGGCGTACGGCTTGGGCGTGGAAAGGCAATGATATGTGGTCATGTGATACTACAATCCAAATTTAGGATATAACATAATTATATCTTCCAAGACATCAGATGATATGAAGTAGTTACATAGTTCTCCATACCTCATGCTAGGTGGTCTGAAAGGCTGTATTACATGGCACTCTGAGATATAATGCACAAGTGTTCGCTTATATTCTTCATTGCATAATTTACACTTAGTGTCTTCAACATTACGGGCTGTACTGACCTGCCAGTACAATCTATATCCCAGCCTGATTCTTGCGGTCACAATATCACACTGTCTTGTTCTTGTTTTGTATAAACCATAGATGAATACATTTTGCATAAACCGGTCATAGTGCTTTATGCTACAGCTTTCAGGCCGTTGAGAATTAATCAAGTCAGACAAGTCCTCTTTGAAGGAAGTTTTAATTATGTGTGAAATCCTAGCAAGAGGTACTCCAAGATCTAAATCCACACTTTGCTTGTCACATGCTGATTTTGCTAGGCGGTCAGCATGATCATGCCTGGGGATTCCAACATGCGATGGTATCCACACAAAACGTATGTCATGGCCTCGTTCTTTTGCACGATACACATTTATCCTTATGTCATTTGCAATATTTCCTGCACCTTTGTCTAGTGTGTTCAATGCCTGGATATTGGTGAAACATGCGTCTTTTTTTTCCGTAGAGTTTAAACAAACACGATTTAAAGCTTTTGTTAGTTGTTTTGATATGTTTTGCTGTGTAAATCATGCAAAATTTTCCCAAACATATTGCGAATCCTTCGCTTAAGCAACTCTGACGTCGAGAAGTACAAGTTACGTCACTGCTCAAGCAGTCAGATTCGACGGAGAACAACAGCATTACAGCGCTAAACAGCGAAGGAATTATCCATTCCAAAAACAATCGTTTCGAAAGGAGGAGGCTGGCAGAATCTGAAATTTTACCCTCCTCTTGACCACAGCTTCTATTAGAGGGAACATCTATTCATCTGGGGCCGGATACT
>NW_027213026.1:0-32500 GCF_042767895.1 Penaeus vannamei | reverse complement strand
AGTGTCTTTGTAGGGCCTTTGTCTGCCTTTTTGCGGTCCGTGAGTGTCTTTGTAGGGGCTTTGTCTGCCTTTTTGCGGTCCGTGAGTGTCTTTGTAGGGCCTTTGTCTGCCTTTTTGCGGTCCGTGAGTGTCTTTGTAGGGCCTTTGTCTGCCTTTTTGCGGTCCGTGAGTGTCTTTGTAGGGCCTTTGTCTGCCTTTTTGCGGTCCGTGAGTGTCTTTGTAGGGCCTTTGTCTGCCTTTTTGCGGTCCGTGAGTGTCTTTGTAGGGCCTTTGTCTGCCTTTTTGCGGTCCGTGAGTGTCTTTGTAGGGCCTTTGTCTGCCTTTTTGCGGTCCGTGAGTGTCTTTGTAGGGCCTTTGTCTGCCTTTTTGCGGTCCGTGAGTGTCTTTGTAGGGCCTTTGTCTGCCTTTTTGCGGTCCGTGAGTGTCTTTGTAGGGCCTTTGTCTGCCTTTTTGCGGTCCGTGAGTGTCTTTGTAGGGCCTTTGTCTGCCTTTTTGCGGTCCGTGAGTGTCTTTGTAGGGCCTTTGTCTGCCTTTTTGCGGTCCGTGAGTGTCTTTGTAGGGCCTTTGTCTGCCTTTTTGCGGTCCGTGAGTGTCTTTGTAGGGGCTTTGTCTGCCTTTTTGCGGTCCGTGAGTGTCTTTGTAGGGCCTTTGTCTGCCTTTTTGCGGTCCGTGAGTGTCTTTGTAGGGCCTTTGTCTGCCTTTTTGCGGTCCGGGAGTGTCTTTGTAGGGCCTTTGTCTGCCTTTTTGCGGTCCGTGAGTGTCTTTGTAGGGCCTTTGTCTGCCTTTTTGCGGTCCGTGAGTGTCTTTGTAGGGCCTTTGTCTGCCTTTTTGCGGTCCGTGAGTGTCTTTGTAGGGCCTTTGTCTGCCTTTTTGCGGTCCGTGAGTGTCTTTGTAGGGGCTTTGTCTGCCTTTTTGCGGTCCGTGAGTGTCTTTGTAGGGGCTTTGTCTGCCTTTTTGCGGTCCGTGAGTGTCTTTGTAGGGCCTTTGTCTGCCTTTTTGCGGTCCGTGAGTGTCTTTGTAGGGCCTTTGTCTGCCTTTTTGCGGTCCGTGAGTGTCTTTGTAGGGCCTTTGTCTGCCTTTTTGCGGTCCGTGAGTGTCTTTGTAGGGCCTTTGTCTGCCTTTTTGCGGTCCGTGAGTGTCTTTGTAGGGCCTTTGTCTGCCTTTTTGCGGTCCGTGAGTGTCTTTGTAGGGGCTTTGTCTGCCTTTTTGCGGTCCGTGAGTGTCTTTGTAGGGCCTTTGTCTGCCTTTTTGCGGTCCGTGAGTGTCTTTGTAGGGCCTTTGTCTGCCTTTTTGCGGTCCGTGAGTGTCTTTGTAGGGGCTTTGTCTGCCTTTTTGCGGTCCGTGAGTGTCTTTGTAGGGCCTTTGTCTGCCTTTTTGCGGTCCGTGAGTGTCTTTGTAGGGCCTTTGTCTGCCTTTTTGCGGTCCGTGAGTGTCTTTGTAGGGGCTTTGTCTGCCTTTTTGCGGTCCGTGAGTGTCTTTGTAGGGCCTTTGTCTGCCTTTTTGCGGTCCGTGAGTGTCTTTGTAGGGCCTTTGTCTGCCTTTTTGCGGTCCGTGAGTGTCTTTGTAGGGGCTTTGTCTGCCTTTTTGCGGTCCGTGAGTGTCTTTGTAGGGCCTTTGTCTGCCTTTTTGCGGTCCGTGAGTGTCTTTGTAGGGCCTTTGTCTGCCTTTTTGCGGTCCGTGAGTGTCTTTGTAGGGCCTTTGTCTGCCTTTTTGCGGTCCGTGAGTGTCTTTGTAGGGGCTTTGTCTGCCTTTTTGCGGTCCGTGAGTGTCTTTGTAGGGCCTTTGTCTGCCTTTTTGCGGTCCGTGAGTGTCTTTGTAGGGCCTTTGTCTGCCTTTTTGCGGTCCGTGAGTGTCTTTGTAGGGCCTTTGTCTGCCTTTCTGCGGTCCGTGAGTGTCTTTGTAGGGGCTTTGTCTGCCTTTTTGCGGTCCGTGAGTGTCTTTGTAGGGCCTTTGTCTGCCTTTTTGCGGTCCGTGAGTGTCTTTGTAGGGCCTTTGTCTGCCTTTTTGCGGTCCGTGAGTGTCTTTGTAGGGCCTTTGTCTGCCTTTTTGCGGTCCGTGAGTGTCTTTGTAGGGGCTTTGTCTGCCTTTTTGCGGTCCGTGAGTGTCTTTGTAGGGGCTTTGTCTGCCTTTTTGCGGTCCGTGAGTGTCTTTGTAGGGCCTTTGTCTGCCTTTCTGCGGTCCGTGAGTGTCTTTGTAGGGGCTTTGTCTGCCTTTTTGCGGTCCGTGAGTGTCTTTGTAGGGCCTTTGTCTGCCTTTTTGCGGTCCGTGAGTGTCTTTGTAGGGCCTTTGTCTGCCTTTTTGCGGTCCGTGAGTGTCTTTGTAGGGCCTTTGTCTGCCTTTTTGCGGTCCGTGAGTGTCTTTGTAGGGGCTTTGTCTGCCTTTTTGCGGTCCGTGAGTGTCTTTGTAGGGGCTTTGTCTGCCTTTTTGCGGTCCGTGAGTGTCTTTGTAGGGCCTTTGTCTGCCTTTTTGCGGTCCGTGAGTGTCTTTGTAGGGCCTTTGTCTGCCTTTTTGCGGTCCGTGAGTGTCTTTGTAGGGCCTTTGTCTGCCTTTTTGCGGTCCGTGAGTGTCTTTGTAGGGGCTTTGTCTGCCTTTTTGCGGTCCGTGAGTGTCTTTGTAGGGCCTTTGTCTGCCTTTTTGCGGTCCGTGAGTGTCTTTGTAGGGCCTTTGTCTGCCTTTTTGCGGTCCGTGAGTGTCTTTGTAGGGCCTTTGTCTGCCTTTTTGCGGTCCGTGAGTGTCTTTGTAGGGGCTTTGTCTGCCTTTTTGCGGTCCGTGAGTGTCTTTGTAGGGCCTTTGTCTGCCTTTTTGCGGTCCGTGAGTGTCTTTGTAGGGCCTTTGTCTGCCTTTTTGCGGTCCGTGAGTGTCTTTGTAGGGCCTTTGTCTGCCTTTTTGCGGTCCGTGAGTGTCTTTGTAGGGCCTTTGTCTGCCTTTTTGCGGTCCGTGAGTGTCTTTGTAGGGGCTTTGTCTGCCTTTTTGCGGTCCGTGAGTGTCTTTGTAGGGGCTTTGTCTGCCTTTTTGCGGTCCGTGAGTGTCTTTGTAGGGCCTTTGTCTGCCTTTTTGCGGTCCGTGAGTGTCTTTGTAGGGCCTTTGTCTGCCTTTTTGCGGTCCGTGAGTGTCTTTGTAGGGCCTTTGTCTGCCTTTTTGCGGTCCGTGAGTGTCTTTGTAGGGCCTTTGTCTGCCTTTTTGCGGTCCGTGAGTGTCTTTGTAGGGCCTTTGTCTGCCTTTTTGCGGTCCGTGAGTGTCTTTGTAGGGCCTTTGTCTGCCTTTTTGCGGTCCGTGAGTGTCTTTGTAGGGGCTTTGTCTGCCTTTTTGCGGTCCGTGAGTGTCTTTGTAGGGCCTTTGTCTGCCTTTTTGCGGTCCGTGAGTGTCTTTGTAGGGCCTTTGTCTGCCTTTTTGCGGTCCGTGAGTGTCTTTGTAGGGCCTTTGTCTGCCTTTTTGCGGTCCGTGAGTGTCTTTGTAGGGCCTTTGTCTGCCTTTTTGCGGTCCGTGAGTGTCTTTGTAGGGGCTTTGTCTGCCTTTTTGCGGTCCGTGAGTGTCTTTGTAGGGCCTTTGTCTGCCTTTTTGCGGTCCGTGAGTGTCTTTGTAGGGCCTTTGTCTGCCTTTTTGCGGTCCGTGAGTGTCTTTGTAGGGGCTTTGTCTGCCTTTTTGCGGTCCGTGAGTGTCTTTGTAGGGCCTTTGTCTGCCTTTTTGCGGTCCGTGAGTGTCTTTGTAGGGCCTTTGTCTGCCTTTTTGCGGTCCGTGAGTGTCTTTGTAGGGCCTTTGTCTGCCTTTTTGCGGTCCGTGAGTGTCTTTGTAGGGCCTTTGTCTGCCTTTTTGCGGTCCGTGAGTGTCTTTGTAGGGCCTTTGTCTGCCTTTTTGCGGTCCGTGAGTGTCTTTGTAGGGCCTTTGTCTGCCTTTTTGCGGTCCGTGAGTGTCTTTGTAGGGCCTTTGTCTGCCTTTTTGCGGTCCGTGAGTGTCTTTGTAGGGCCTTTGTCTGCCTTTTTGCGGTCCGGGAGTGTCTTTGTAGGGCCTTTGTCTGCCTTTTTGCGGTCCGTGAGTGTCTTTGTAGGGCCTTTGTCTGCGGTCCGGGAGTGTCTTTGTAGGGCCTTTGTCTGCCTTTTTGCGGTCCGTGAGTGTCTTTGTAGGGCCTTTGTCTGCCTTTTTGCGGTCCGTGAGTGTCTTTGTAGGGCCTTTGTCTGCCTTTTTGCGGTCCGTGAGTGTCTTTGTAGGGCCTTTGTCTGCCTTTTTGCGGTCCGTGAGTGTCTTTGTAGGGGCTTTGTCTGCCTTTTTGCGGTCCGTGAGTGTCTTTGTAGGGGCTTTGTCTGCCTTTTTGCGGTCCGTGAGTGTCTTTGTAGGGGCTTTGTCTGCCTTTTTGCGGTCCGTGAGTGTCTTTGTAGGGCCTTTGTCTGCCTTTTTGCGGTCCGTGAGTGTCTTTGTAGGGCCTTTGTCTGCCTTTTTGCGGTCCGTGAGTGTCTTTGTAGGGGCTTTGTCTGCCTTTTTGCGGTCCGTGAGTGTCTTTGTAGGGGCTTTGTCTGCCTTTTTGCGGTCCGTGAGTGTCTTTGTAGGGCCTTTGTCTGCCTTTTTGCGGTCCGTGAGTGTCTTTGTAGGGCCTTTGTCTGCCTTTTTGCGGTCCGTGAGTGTCTTTGTAGGGCCTTTGTCTGCCTTTTTGCGGTCCGTGAGTGTCTTTGTAGGGCCTTTGTCTGCCTTTTTGCGGTCCGTGAGTGTCTTTGTAGGGCCTTTGTCTGCCTTTTTGCGGTCCGTGAGTGTCTTTGTAGGGCCTTTGTCTGCCTTTTTGCGGTCCGTGAGTGTCTTTGTAGGGCCTTTGTCTGCCTTTTTGCGGTCCGTGAGTGTCTTTGTAGGGCCTTTGTCTGCCTTTTTGCGGTCCGTGAGTGTCTTTGTAGGGCCTTTGTCTGCCTTTTTGCGGTCCGTGAGTGTCTTTGTAGGGGCTTTGTCTGCCTTTTTGCGGTCCGTGAGTGTCTTTGTAGGGGCTTTGTCTGCCTTTTTGCGGTCCGTGAGTGTCTTTGTAGGGCCTTTGTCTGCCTTTTTGCGGTCCGTGAGTGTCTTTGTAGGGCCTTTGTCTGCCTTTTTGCGGTCCGTGAGTGTCTTTGTAGGGGCTTTGTCTGCCTTTTTGCGGTCCGTGAGTGTCTTTGTAGGGCCTTTGTCTGCCTTTTTGCGGTCCGTGAGTGTCTTTGTAGGGGCTTTGTCTGCCTTTTTGCGGTCCGTGAGTGTCTTTGTAGGGCCTTTGTCTGCCTTTTTGCGGTCCGTGAGTGTCTTTGTAGGGCCTTTGTCTGCCTTTTTGCGGTCCGTGAGTGTCTTTGTAGGGGCTTTGTCTGCCTTTTTGCGGTCCGTGAGTGTCTTTGTAGGGCCTTTGTCTGCCTTTTTGCGGTCCGTGAGTGTCTTTGTAGGGCCTTTGTCTGCCTTTTTGCGGTCCGTGAGTGTCTTTGTAGGGCCTTTGTCTGCCTTTTTGCGGTCCGTGAGTGTCTTTGTAGGGCCTTTGTCTGCCTTTTTGCGGTCCGTGAGTGTCTTTGTAGGGCCTTTGTCTGCCTTTTTGCGGTCCGTGAGTGTCTTTGTAGGGCCTTTGTCTGCCTTTTTGCGGTCCGTGAGTGTCTTTGTAGGGGCTTTGTCTGCCTTTTTGCGGTCCGTGAGTGTCTTTGTAGGGCCTTTGTCTGCCTTTTTGCGGTCCGTGAGTGTCTTTGTAGGGGCTTTGTCTGCCTTTTTGCGGTCCGTGAGTGTCTTTGTAGGGCCTTTGTCTGCCTTTTTGCGGTCCGTGAGTGTCTTTGTAGGGGCTTTGTCTGCCTTTTTGCGGTCCGTGAGTGTCTTTGTAGGGGCTTTGTCTGCCTTTTTGCGGTCCGTGAGTGTCTTTGTAGGGCCTTTGTCTGCCTTTTTGCGGTCCGTGAGTGTCTTTGTAGGGGCTTTGTCTGCCTTTTTGCGGTCCGTGAGTGTCTTTGTAGGGGCTTTGTCTGCCTTTTTGCGGTCCGTGAGTGTCTTTGTAGGGCCTTTGTCTGCCTTTTTGCGGTCCGTGAGTGTCTTTGTAGGGGCTTTGTCTGCCTTTTTGCGGTCCGTGAGTGTCTTTGTAGGGGCTTTGTCTGCCTTTTTGCGGTCCGTGAGTGTCTTTGTAGGGGCTTTGTCTGCCTTTTTGCGGTCCGTGAGTGTCTTTGTAGGGCCTTTGTCTGCCTTTTTGCGGTCCGTGAGTGTCTTTGTAGGGCCTTTGTCTGCCTTTTTGCGGTCCGTGAGTGTCTTTGTAGGGGCTTTGTCTGCCTTTTTGCGGTCCGTGAGTGTCTTTGTAGGGCCTTTGTCTGCCTTTTTGCGGTCCGTGAGTGTCTTTGTAGGGGCTTTGTCTGCCTTTTTGCGGTCCGTGAGTGTCTTTGTAGGGCCTTTGTCTGCCTTTTTGCGGTCCGTGAGTGTCTTTGTAGGGCCTTTGTCTGCCTTTTTGCGGTCCGTGAGTGTCTTTGTAGGGCCTTTGTCTGCCTTTTTGCGGTCCGTGAGTGTCTTTGTAGGGCCTTTGTCTGCCTTTTTGCGGTCCGTGAGTGTCTTTGTAGGGCCTTTGTCTGCCTTTTTGCGGTCCGTGAGTGTCTTTGTAGGGCCTTTGTCTGCCGTTTTGCGGTCCGTGAGTGTCTTTGTAGGGGCTTTGTCTGCCTTTTTGCGGTCCGTGAGTGTCTTTGTAGGGCCTTTGTCTGCCTTTTTGCGGTCCGTGAGTGTCTTTGTAGGGCCTTTGTCTGCCTTTTTGCGGTCCGTGAGTGTCTTTGTAGGGCTTTGTCTGCCTTTCTGCGGTCCGTGAGTGTCTTTGTAGGGGCTTTGTCTGCCTTTTTGCGGTCCTTGAGTGTCTTTGTAGGGCCTTTGTCTGCCTTTTTGCGGTCCGGGAGTGTCTTTGTAGCGCCTTTGTCTGCCTTTTTTCGGTCCGTGAGTGTCTTTGTAGGGCCTTTGTCTGCCTTTTTGCGGTCCGGGAGTGTCTTTGTAGGGCCTTTGTCTGCCTTTTTGCGGTCCATGAGTGTCTTTGTAGGGCCTTTGTCTGCCTTTTTGCGGTCCGTGAGTGTCTTTGTAGGGGCTTTGTCTGCCGTTTTGCGGTCCGTGAGTGTCTTTGTAGGGGCTTTGTCTGCCTTTTTGCGGTCCGTGAGTGTCTTTGTAGGGGCTTTGTCTGCCTTTTTGCGGTCCGTGAGTGTCTTTGTAGGGGCTTTGTCTGCCTTTTTGCGGTCCGTGAGTGTCTTTGTAGGGCCTTTGTCTGCCTTTTTGCGGTCCGTGAGTGTCTTTGTAGGGGCTTTGTCTGCCGTTTTGCGGTCCGTGAGTGTCTTTGTAGGGGCTTTGTCTGCCTTTTTGCGGTCCGTGAGTGTCTTTGTAGGGGCTTTGTCTGCCTTTTTGCGGTCCGTGAATGTCTTTGTAGGGGCTTTGTCTGCCTTTTTGCGGTCCGTGAGTGTCTTTGTAGGGGCTTTGTCTGCCTTTTTGCGGTCCGTGAGTGTCTTTGTTGACAATGTTGTGAGTATATCATATTTGTAATTCTTAAAAATATTCAAGGTTTTGAGATTTGATGATAAGAATTTAGGAATTCGTTTATACATTCGTTTAATTCGTTTATCTATGGCTGTGAAATGCTAATAACCACAGGAAAATGTTAATATTAGTTTAATGTTGAGATTTGTACTTAAATTTGGTTGTGACCATTGCTAATCAATCTTTTTCGTATATCAACAGTTACATTTATGTACCTTACTGAGAATGATATGGATTGTTAATCAATCCTTTTGTATTTCAACATTTACATTTATGTGCCTCACTGTGATTTATGGATTGTTAACCAATCCTTTTGTATTTCAACATTTACATTTATGTGCCTCACTGTGAATTATGAATAGTTAACCAATCCTTTTGTATTTCAACATTTACATTTATGTGCCTCACTGTGAATTATGAATAGTTAACCAATCCTTTTGTATTTCAACATTTACATCTACATTTATGTACCTTTCTGTGAACTTTATTATGGAAACTTTTACAGGTTGGAACAAATTGAATAAAGAGTTACAGCACATTGTGTTTTACCCTGCCTGACGACTCTGGAGCTAACAACTACCATTCACTAGGAATGCTCAGGATCTCACAACCGTTCACTAGGAATGCGCAAGATCTAACTACCAATCACCAGAAATGCTCAGGATCTCATTACCATTGCCTAGAAATTCTGAGGATCTAACTACCATTCACTAGGAATGTTCAGGATCTCACTACCATTCACTAGAAATACTCAGGATCTCACTACCATTCACAGGGAATGCTTTAGATATCACAACCATTCACTAGGAATGCTCAGGATCTTGCTACCATTCACTAGGAATGCTCAGAATCTCAATGCCTTTCAGTAGGAATGCTCAGGATCTCATTACCATTCACTAGGAATGCTCAGAAACTCACTACCTCTCACAAGGAATGTTCAGGATCTCCCTACCACTCACTAGAAATACTCAGAATCTGTTCTGGATCTCACTACCATTCACTAGGAATGCTTTGGATCTGACTACCATTTACTAGGAAAGATTTAAATATCACTACCATTCGCTAGGAATGTTCGAGATCTTACTTCCATTCACTAGGAATATTCGGGATCTCACTTCCATTCCCTAGGAATGCTCAGGATCTCACTACCATTCACTAGGAATGTGCAGGATATCACTACCATTCCCAAGGAATGCTCAGGATCTCACTATCATTCACTAGGAATGCGCAGGATATCACTACCATTCAATAGGAATGCGCAGGATATCACTACCATTCACTAGGAATGCTCAGAATCTCACTACCATTCACTAGGAATGCTCAGGATATCACTACCATTCACTAGGAATGCTCAGGATCTCACTACCATTCACTAGGAATGCTCAGGATCTCACTATCATTCACTAGGAATGCGCAGGATATCACTACCATTCACTAGGAATGCGCAGGATATCACTACCATTCCCTAGGAATGCGCAGGATATCACTACCATTCACTAGGAATGCTCAGGATATCACTACCATTCACTAGGAATGCGCAGGATATCACTACCATTCCCTAGGAATACTCAGGATCTCACTACCATTCACTAGGAATGCTCAGGATCTCACTTCTATTCCCTAGGAATGCTCAGGATCTCACTACCATTCACTAGGGATGCTCAGGATATCACTACCATTCACTAGGAATGCGCAGGATATCACTACCATTCACTAGGAATGCGCAGGATATCACTACCATTCACTAGGAATGCTCAGGATATCACTACCATTCACTAGGAATGCGCAGGATATCACTACCATTCCCTAGGAATGCTCAGGATATCACTACCATTCACTAGGAATGCGCAGGATATCACTACCATTCACTAGGAATGCTCAGGATATCACTACCATTCCCTAGGAATGCTCAGGATATCACTACCATTCACTAGGAATGCTCAGGATATCACTACCATTCCCTAGGAATGCTCAGGATATCACTACCATTCCCTAGAAATACTCAGGATCTCACTACCATTCACTAGGAATGCGCAGGATATCACTACCATTCCCTAGGAATGCTCAGGATATCACTACCATTCCCTAGGAATGCTCAGGATATCACTACCATTCACTAGGAATGCTCAGGATATCACTACCATTCACTAGGAATGCTCAGGATATCACTACCATTCCCTAGGAATGCTCAGGATATCACTACCATTCACTAGGAATGCTCAGCATCTCACTACCATTCACTATGAATGCTCAGGATCTCACTACCATTCACTATGAATGCTCAGGATCTCACTACCATTCACTATGAATGCTCAGGATATCACTACCATTCACTAGGAATGCGCAGGATATCACTACCATTCCCTAGGAATGCTCAGGATATCACTACCATTCACTAGGAATGCTCAGGATATCACTACCATTCCCTAGGAATGCTCAGGATATCACTACCATTCACTAGGAATGCGCAGGATATCACTACCATTCCCTAGGAATGCGCAGGATATCACTACCATTCCCTAGGAATGCTCAGGATATCACTACCATTCACTAGGAATGCTCAGGATATCACTACCATTCCCTAGGAATGCTCAGGATATCACTACCATTCACTAGGAATGCGCAGGATATCACTACCATTCCCTAGGAATGCGCAGGATATCACTACCATTCCCTAGGAATGCTCAGGATATCACTACCATTCACTAGGAATGCTCAGGATATCACTACCATTCCCTAGAAATACTCAGGATCTCACTACCATTCACTAGGAATGAGCAGGATATCACTACCATTCCCTAGGAATGCTCAGGATATCACTACCATTCCCTAGGAATGCTCAGGATATCACTACAATTCCCTAGGAATGCTCAGGATATCACTACCATTCACTAGGAATGCTCAGGATATCACTACCATTCACTAGGAATGCTCAGGATCTCACTACCATTCACTAGGAATGCGCAGGATATCACTACCATTCACTAGGAATGCGCAGGATATCACTACCATTCACTAGGAATGCTCAGGATCTCACTACCATTCACTAGGAATGCTCAGGATATCACTACCATTCACTAGGAATGCGCAGGATATCACTACCATTCACTAGGAATGCTCAGGATATCACTACCATTCACTAGGAATGCGCAGGATATCACTACCATTCACTAGGAATGCGCAGGATATCACTACCATTCACTAGGAATGCTCAGGATCTCACTACCATTCACTAGGAATGCTCAGGATATCACTACCATTCACTAGGAATGCGCAGGATATCACTACCATTCACTAGGAATGCGCAGGATATCACTACCATTCCCTAGGAATGCTCAGGATATCACTACCATTCACTAGGAATGCGCAGGATATCACTACCATTCACTAGGAATGCTCAGGATATCACTACCATTCACTAGGAATGCGCAGGATATCACTACCATTCACTAGGAATGCTCAGGATATCACTACCATTCACTAGGGATGCTCAGGATATCACTACCATTCACTAGGAATGCTCAGGATCTCACTTCTATTCTCTAGGAATGCTCAGGATCTCACTTCTATTCACTAAGAATGCTCAGGATCCCATTACCATTCACTTGGAATGCTCAGGATCTCACTACCATTCACTAGGAATGCTCAGGATCTCACTTCTATTCTCTAGGAATACTCAG
The DNA here is from genome assembly GCF_042767895.1 of Penaeus vannamei. Taxonomy (NCBI): domain Eukaryota; kingdom Metazoa; phylum Arthropoda; class Malacostraca; order Decapoda; family Penaeidae; genus Penaeus; species Penaeus vannamei. The sequence continues at coordinate 21,359 of NW_027213026.1, read as the reverse complement.
GATCTCACTTCTATTCTCTAGGAATGCTCAGGATCTCACTTCTATTCACTAAGAATGCTCAGGATATCACTACCATTCACTAGGAATGCACAGGATATCACTACCATTCACTAGGAATGCTCAGGATATCACTACCATTCACTAGGAATGCGCAGGATATCACTACCATTCACTAGGAATGCGCAGGATATCACTACCATTCACTAGGAATGCGCAGGATATCACTACCATTCCCTAGTAATGCTCGGGATATCACTACCATTCACTAGGAATGCGAAGGATATCACTACCATTCACTAGGAATGCTCAGGATATCACTACCATTCACTAGGAATGCTCAGGATATCACTACCATTCACTAGGAATGCGCAGGATATCACTACCATTCCCTAGGAATGCTCGGGATATCACTACCATTCACTAGGAATGCGCAGGATCTCACTTCTATTCTCTAGGAATGCTCAGGATCTCACTTCTATTCACTAAGAATGCTCAGGATCCCATTACCATTCACTTGGAATGCTCAGGATCTCACTACCATTCACTAGGAATGCTCAGGATCTCACTTCTATTCTCTAGGAATGCTCAGGATCTCACTTCTATTCACTAAGAATGCTCAGGATCCCATTACCATTCACTAGGAATGCTCAGGATATCACTGCCATTCACTAGGAATGCGCAGGATATCACTACCATTCACTAGGAATGCTCAGGATCTCACTACCATTCACTAGGAATGCTCAGGATATCACTGCCATTCACTAGGAATGCGCAGGATATCACTACCATTCACTAGGAATGCTCAGGATCTCACTACCATTCACTAGGAATGCTCAGGATATCACTACCATTCACTAGGAATGCTCAGGATATCACTACCATTCCCTAGGAATGCTCAGGATCTCACTACCATTTACTAGGAATGCGCAGAATATCACTACCATTCCCTAGGAATACTCAGGATCTCACTACCATTCACTAGGAATGCTCAGGATCTCACTACCATTTACTAGGAATGCTCAGGATATCACTACCATTCACTAGGAATGCTCAGGATATCACTACCATTCCCTAGGAATGCTCAGGATATCACTACCATTCACTAGGAATGCGCAGAATATCACTACCATTCACTAGGAATGCGCAGGATATCACTACCATTCACTAGGAATACTCAGGAGCTCACTACCATTCCCTAGGAATGCGCAGGATCTCACTACCATTCACTAGGAATGCTCAGGATCTCACTACCATTTACTAGGAATGCGCAGAATATCACTACCATTCACTAGGAATGCGCAGGATATCACTACCATTCACTAGGAATACTCAGGAGCTCACTACCATTCCCTAGGAATGCGCAGGATCTCACTACCATTCACTAGGAATGCTCAGGATATCACTACCATTTCCTAGGAATGCTCAGGATATCACTACCATTCACTAGGAATGCTCAGGATATCACTACCATTCCCTAGGAATACTCAGGATCTCACTACCATTCACTAGGAATGCTCAGGATATCACTACCATTCACTAGGAATGCTCAGGATCTCACTACCATTTACTAGGAATGCGCAGAATATCACTACCATTCACTAGGAATGCGCAGGATATCACTACCATTTACTAGGAATGCTCAGGATATCACTACCATTCCCTAGGAATGCTCAGGATCTCACTACCATTTACTAGGAATGCTCAGGATATCACTACCATTCACTAGGAATGTGCAGGATCTCACTACCATTCACTAGGAATGCTCAGGATCTCACTACCATTTACTAGGAATGCGCAGAATATCACTACCATTCACTAGGAATGCGCAGGATATCACTACCATTTACTAGGAATGCTCAGGATATCACTACCATTCCCTAGGAATACTCAGGATCTCACTACCATTCACTAGGAATGCTCAGGATCTCACTACCATTCACTAGGAATACTCAGGATATCACTACCATTCACTAGGAATGCGCAGGATATCACTACCATTCACTAGGAATGCTCAGGATATCACTACCATTCCCTAGGAATGCTCAGGATATCACTACCATTCACTAGGAATGCTCAGGATATCACTACCATTCCCTAGGAATACTCAGGATCTCACTACCATTCACTAGGAATGCTCAGGATCTCACTACCATTCACTAGGAATGCTCAGGATATCACTACCATTCACTAGGAATGCTCAGGATATCACTACCATTCACTAGGAATGCGCAGGATATCATTACCATTCCCTAGGAATGCTCAGGATATCACTACCATTCACTAGGAATGCTCAGGATCTCACTACCATTCACTAGGAATGCTCAGGATATCACTACCATTCACTAGGAATGCTCAGGATATCACTACCATTCACTAGGAATGCTCAGGATCTCACTACCATTCACTAGGAATGCTCAGGATATCACTACCATTCCCTAGGAATGCGCAGGATATCATTACCATTCACTAGGAATGCTCAGGATCTCACTACAATTTACTAGGAATGCACAGGATATCACTACCATCCACTAGGGATGCTCAGGATATCACTACCATTCACTAGGAATGCGCAGGATATCACTACCATTCACTAGGAATGCGCAGGATATCACTACCATTCCCTAGGAATGCGCAGGATATCACTACCATTCACTAGGAATGCTCAGGATATCACTACCATTCACTAGGAATGCTCAGGATCTCACTACAATTTACTAGGAATGCACAGGATATCACTACCATCCACTAGGGATGCTCAGGATATCACTACCATTCACTAGGAATGCGCAGGATATCACTACCATTCCCTAGAAATACTCAGGATCTCACTACCATTCACTAGGAAAGCGCAGGATATCACTACCATTCACTAGGAATGCGCAGGATATCACTACCATTCCCTAGGAATGCTCAGGATATCACTACCATTCACTAGGAATGCGCAGGATATCACTACCATTCACTAGGAATGCTCAGAATCTCACTACCATTCCCTAGGAATGCGCAGGATATCACTACCATTCACTAGGAATGCTCAGGATATCACTACCATTCACTAGGAATGCTCAGGATCTCACTACCATTCACTAGGAATGCTCAGGATATCACTACCATTCACTAGGAATGCTCAGGATATCACTACCATTCACTAGGAATGCTCAGGATCTCACTACAATTTACTAGGAATGCTCAGGATATCACTACCATTCACTAGGAAAGCGCAGGATCTCACTACCATTCACTAGGAATGCTCAGGATATCACTACCATTCACTAGGAATGCTCAGGATATCACTACCATTCACTAGGAATGCTCAGGATATCACTACCATCCACTAGGGATGCTCAGGATATCACTACCATTCACTAGGAATGCGCAGGATATCACTACCATTCCCTAGAAATACTCAGGATCTCACTACCATTCACTAGGAATGCGCAGGATATCACTACCATTCACTAGGAATGCTCAGGATATCACTACCATTCCCTAGGAATGCGCAGGATATCACTACCATTCACTAGGAATGCTCAGGATATCACTACCATTCACTAGGAATGCTCAGGATCTCACTACAATTTACTAGGAATGCTCAGGATATCACTACCATTCACTAGGAATGCTCAGGATATCACTACCATTCACTAGGAATGCTCAGGATCTCACTACCATTCACTAGGAATGTGCAGGATATCACTACCATTCCCTAGGAATGCGCAGGATATCACTACCATTCCCTAGGAATGCGAAGGATATCACTACCATTCACTAGGAATGCTCAGGATCTCACTACCATTCACTAGGAATGCTCAGGATATCACTACCATTCACTAGGAATGCTCAGGATATCACTACCATTCACTAGGGATGCTCAGGATATCACTACCATTCACTAGGAATGCTCAGGATATCACTACCATTCACTAGGAATGCTCAGGATCTCACTACCATTCACTAGGAATGCTCAGGATCTTACTTTTATTCTCTAGGAATGCTCAGGATCTCACTTCTATTCACTAAAAATGCTCAGGAATCCATTACCATTCACTTGAAATGCTCAGGGTATCACTACCATTCACTAGGAATGCTCGGGATATCACTGCCATTCACTAGGAATGCGCAGGATATCACTACCATTCACTAGGAATGCTCAGGATCTCACTACCATTCACTAGGAATGCTCATGATCTCACTTCTATTCTCTAAGAATGCTCAGGATCCCATTACCATTCACTAGGAATGTGCAGGATATCACTACCATTCCCTAGGAATGCTCAGGATCTCACTACCATTCACTAGGAATGCTCAGGATATCACTACCATTCACTAGGAATGCTCAGGATCTCACTACCATTCCCTAGGAATGCACAGGATATCACTACCATTCACCAGTAATGCTCAGGATCTCACTACCATTCACTAGGAATGCTCAGGATCTCACTACCATTCACTAGGAATGCTCAGGATATCACTACCATTCACCAGTAATGCTCAGGATCTCACTACCATTCACTAGGAATGCTCAGGATCTCACTACCATTCACTAGGAATGCTCAGGATATCACTACCATTCACCAGTAATGCTCAGGATCTCACTACCATTCACTAGGAATGCTCAGGATCTCACTTCTATTCTCTAGGAATGCTCAGGATCTCACTACCATTCACTAGGAATGTGCAGGATATCACTACCATTCACTAGGAATGCGCGGGATATTACTACCATTCACTAGGAATGTGCAGGATATCACTACCATTCACTAGGAATGCACAGGATATCACTACCATTCCCTAGGAATGCTCAGGATCTCACTACTATTCACTAGGAATGCTCAGGATCTCACTACTATTCACTAGGAATGCTCGGGATCTCATTACCACTAAGTAGGAATGCTCAGGATCTCATTACCATTCACTAGGAATGCTCGGGATCTCATTATCATTCACTAGGAATGCTCAGGATCTCACTACCATTCACTAGGAATGCTCAGGATATCACTACCATTCACTAGGAATGCGCAGGATCTCACTACCATTCACAACGAATGCTCAGGATCTCACTTCTATTCACTAGGAATGCTCAGGATCTCACTTCTATTCACTAGGAATGCTCAGGATCCCATTACCATTCACTTGGAATGCTCAGGTTCTCATTACCATTCACTAGGAATGTTCTGGTTCTCATTACCATTCACTAGGAATGCTCAGGTATTCATTACCTTTCAATAGGAATGCTCTGGTTCTCATTACCATTCACTAGGAATGCTCTGGTTCTCATTACCATTCACTAGGAATGCTCAGGTTCTCACTACCATTCACTAGGAATGCGCTGGTTCTCATTACCATTCACTAGGAATGCTCGGGATCTCTTCCATTCACTAGCAATGCTGAAGATCTCAATACCATTAAATGGATGCTCAGAAACTGACTTCCATTCCCTAGGAATTCTCAGGATCTTACTACCATTCACTAGGAATGTTCAGGATCTACCTATTATCCACAAGGAATGCTCAGGATCTCACTTCCATTCACTAGGAATGTTCAAGATTACTAGGAATTTCCGAGATATCACTACCATTCAATAGAAACTACCATTCAAATGGATTTTGCTATCATTCACTAGGATAGCCCAGGATCTCACTATTGTTCACTAGGAGGACTCAGGATCTCGCTATTATTCACTAGGAATGTTCAGTATCTTACTACCATTCACTAGGAATACTCAGGAACTGACTTCCATTCACTAGGAATGCTCTAGATCTCACTTCCATTCACAAGGAATACTCAGGATCTCACTACCATTCACTAGGAATGTTCAGGATCTCACTACAATTTACTAGGGATGCCCAAGCTCTCACTTCCATTAACTAGAAAATCTTGGGATTTGACATCCATTCACTAGGAATGCTCAGGATCCCACTACCATTCACTAGGAATGCTCAGGATCCCATTACCATTCACTAGGAATGCTCAGGATCTCACTACCATTCACTAGGAATGATCAGGTTCTCACTATCATTCAAAAGGAATGCTCAGAATCTCACTTCCATTCACTATGAATGCTCAGGATCTCACTTTTATACAATATGATTGCTAAGGATCTCCCTATTATTCACAAGGAATGCTCAGGATCTCATTTCCATTAACTAGGAATGCTCAAGATCTCAGTATCATTCACTAGAAAATGCTAAGGATATCACTACCATTCACTAGGAATGCTCAGGATCTACCTATTATCCACAAGGAATGCGCAGGATCTCATTTCCATTAACTAGGAATGTTCAAGTAAGAATATTTGGGATGTCCCTTCAGTAGGAATGCTTGGGATCTCACTTCCATTCAATGGGAATCTTCTGGATCTCACTTCCATTCATTAGGAATATTCAGGATCTAACATCCATTCGATAAGAATTTTCTGGATCTCGCTACCATTCGGTAGGAATACTTGGGGTCACTTCCATTTGGTTGGAATATTCAGTACCTCACTTCCATTCGGTATGAATACTTTGAATTTCACTTCCATTCGGTTGGAATATTCTCAGTTTCAATTCCATTCAGTAGGAATGGAATCTCATTTTCTTTCATTCCGAATACTCGTGATCTCACTTCTATTCCATAGGAATACTCGGGATCTCACTTCTATTTAGTAGGAATATTCTGGATCTCTCCCCCATTCGGTAGGAATACTCAAGATTTAATTTCCATTCAGTAGGAATATTTTAAATCTCACTCCCAATCGGTATGAATACTTGGGATCTCAATTCCATTTGGTAGAAATATTCTTAATCTTACTCCCATCCGATAGGAACACTTGATGTCTCACTCCCATTCAGTAGGAATATTCTGGATCTCACTTCTATTCAGTAGGAATATTCGGGATCTCACTTCCATTCGGTAGGAATATTCTGGATCTCACTACCATTTGGTTGGAATATTCAGTATTTCACTTCTATTCAGTACGAATACATTGGATGTCACTTAGATTTGGTAGGAATATTCCATTGAGTATGAATGTTCGGGATCTCACTTCCATTCATTGTGAATAATTGGGGTTTCACTTCTATTCCATAGTAATACTCGAGATCTCACTTCCATTTAGTAGGAATATTCTGGATCTCACTCCCATTCGGTAAGAATACTCGGAATCTGACTTCCAGTCGGTAGGAATATTCTGGATCTCACTTCCATTCACTAGGTATGCTTGGGATCTCACTACCATTCAGTAGGAATATTCCAGATCTCACTTTCATTCAGTAGGGATGTGCTGGATCTCACTGTTATTCAGTAGGAATACTCGGGATCTCACTTCCATTCGGAAGGAATATACTTGATGTCACTTCCATTCAGTAGGAATATTCTGGATGACCCTTTCATTTGGTAGGAAAATACATGACATCACATCAATTTGGTAGAAATATTCAGGATCTCACTTCCATTCAGTAGGAATATTCTGGATCTCACTTTTATTTGGTACGAATACTTTGAATCTCACTTGCAATCAGTAGGAATATCCTCAATCTCACTTCCATTCAGTAGGAATGTTCAGGATCTCACTTCCATTCATTACTAATACTCAGGATCTCAGTTCTATTCTGTAGTAATACTCGGGATCTCACTTCCATATGGTAGGAATATTCTGGATATCACTACCATTCGTTAGGAAAACTCGGGATCTAACTTCCATTATGTAGGAATATTCAGGATCTCATTTCCATTCAGTAGGAATATTAGGGATCTCACTTCCATTCTGCAGGAGTATTTTGGATCTCACTACAATTCGGTAGAAATACTCTGGATCTCACTTCCAATCAGTAGGAATATCCTGGATCTCACTCCCATTCAGTAGGAATACTCAGGATCTCACATCCATTCGGTAGGAATATTCTGGATCTCACTACCATTCGTTAGGAATGCTTGGGATATCACTTCCATTTGATAGGAATATTCTTAATCTCACTCCCATTCGGTACCAATACTTGGGATCTCACTTCCATTTCGTTGGAATATTCAGTATCTCGCTTTTATTTGGTACGAATACTTTGAGCCTCACTTCCAATCGGTAGGAATATCCTCAATTTCACTTCCATTCAGTCATTCAGTAGGAATGTTCAGGACGTCACTTCCATTCATTACGAATACTCGGGATCTCACTTCGATTCCATAGTATTACTTGGGATCTCACTTCCATACATTAGGAATATTCTGGATATCGCTACCATTCGTTAGGAATACTCTGGTTCTAACTTCCATAATGTTGCAATATTCAGGATCTCACTTCCATTTGGTAGGAATATTCTGGATCTCACTACAATTCGGTAAAAATACTCTGGGTCTCATAGGAATATTCTGGATCTCACTCCCATTTGGTAGGAATACTCAGGATCTCACTTCCATCCGCAAGGAATACTAAGGATCTCACTTCAATACTGTAGGAATATTCTTAATCTCACTCCCATTCGGTAGGAATACTTGGGATGTCACTTCTATTCAGTAGGAATATTGGGGATCTTACTTCTATTCTGTAGGAATACTTGGGATCTAACTTCCATTCGGTGGGAATCTTTTGGATCTCACATCCATTCGGTAGGAATATTCAGGATCTCACTACTATTCGGTACGAATACTCGGGATCTCACTTCCAATATGTTGGAATATTCAGTATTTCTGTACGAATACATTGAATCTCACTTCCATTTTGTAGGAATATTCTCAGTCTCAATTGCATTCAGTAAGAATGTTCGGGATCTCACTTCTATTCATTATGAATACTCGGGATCTCACTTCTATTCCATAGGAATACTTGGGATCTCACTTCTATTTGGTAGGAATATTCTGGATATCACTACCAGTCGCTAGGAATACTCGGGATCTCACTTCTATTCCATAGGAATACTTGGGATCTCACTTCTATTTGGTAGGAATATTCTGGATATCACTACCAGTCGCTAGGAATACCCGGGATCTCACTTCTATTCAGTGGGAATGATAGGGATCTCACTTCCATTCATTAGGAATATTCTAGATCTCACTTCCACTCGGTAGGAAAATTCTGGATCTCAATACAGTTTGCTAGGAATAATAGGGATCTCACTTCCATTTGGTAGGAATATCATGGATCTCACTCCCATTCAGTTGGAATACACGGGATCTCGCTTCCGTTTGGTAGGAATACTCCAGATCTCACTTCGATTCAGTAGGAATATTCTTGATCTCACTCCCATTCGGTAGGAATACTCGGGATCTCACCTCCATTCAGTAGGAATATTCAGGATCTCACTTCCATTCGGTATGAATATACTTGATATCACTTCCATTTGGTAGAAATATTCTGGATCTCACTTCCATTTGGTAAGAATATACATGATATCACATCCATTTGGTAGAAATATTCTGCATCTCACTTCCATTCGATAGGGATATTCTAGATCTCACTTCCATCCAGTAGGAATGTTCAGGATCTCACCTCCATTCATTACGAATACTCGGGATCTCACTTTTATTAGGTAGGAGTATTCTGGATATCACTACCATTTGTTAGGAATACTTGGTATGTAACATTAGGTAAGAATATTCAGGATCTCACTTCCATTGGTAGGAATATTAGGGATCTCATTTCCATTCAGTAGGAATATTCTGGATCTCACTACAATTCATTAGAAATACTCAGGATCTCACTTACATTCAGAAGGAATATTCTGAATCTCATTTCCTTTTGTTAGGAATACTTGGGATATCACTTTCATTCGGTAGGAATATTCTGGATCTCACTTCCATTCGGTAAGAATACTAGGGATCTCTTTTCCATTTGATAGGAATAATCTTAATCTCGTAGTAGAAATACTCGGGATCTCACTTCCATTCGGGAGGAATATTCCTAATCTCACTTCCATTCAGTAGGAGTACTTGGGATCTCACTTCCATTCGGTAGGAATATTGGGGATCTCACTACCATTCTGTATGAATACATTAAATCTCACTTCCATTTGGTAGGAATATCCTCAGTATCAATTCCATTCAGTTCGGGATCTCATTTCCATTCATTACAAATACTTCCATCTGGTAAGAATATTCTGGATATCAATGCCAGCCGTTAGGAATACTCGGGATCTCTCTTCCATTCGGTAGGAATATTCTGGATCTCACTTCCATTCAATAGGAATATTCTGGATCTTACTACAATTCAGTAGGAATAATATGGATCTCACTCCCATTTGGTAGGAATACTCGGGATCTCACTTCCATTCGGTAGGAATATTTTGCATCTCACTCCCATTCGGTAGGAATACTCCAAATCTCACTTCCATTCGGTAGGAATATTCTGGATTTCACTCCCATTTGGTAGGAATACTCAGGATCTCACTCCCATTCAGTAGGAATATTCCTAATCTCACTCCCAATCGGTAGGAATACTCGGGATCTTACTTCCATTCAGTAGGGATATTCTCGACCTCACTTCCATTTGGCTGGGATATTCAGTATCTCACTTCTATTTGGCACAAATACTTTGAATCTCACTTCAATTCATAAGGAATATCCTCAATCTCACTTCCGTTCAGTGGGAATGTTCAGGATCTCACTTCCATTCATTACGAATACTCAGGATCTCACTTCCATTCGGTAGGTGTATTCTGGATATCACTACCGTTCGTTAGGAATACTCTGGATCAAACTTCCATTCAGTAGGAATATTATGGATCTCATTTCCATTCAGTTCAATAACAAAAGGAAAAAAAAAAAAAAAAAAAAAAAAACTCGTTAGCGTAAGCAAACGAAAATATACGTTCCAAGTAATCAAAGTACTAAAACAAAAAAACATTTAAGAAGGAAGAGGGTAAACTCAAAGCCAAGGAACTGGAGGAAAACAAAAATATATATAGAATAAAACAGAAATAAACTCTCCCTTTATTCACAGGAAGCTACAGGAATATTTCGTGGCCCTTCCGGATTATTCTCGGTCACAGGAGCTAACCAGAAAAATACATAAATCTTCCTGAATACTTAACTCGTCCGGAACTCTCGAAAGTCCTCTCAGTTCCTCTCATCACAATCAACTGACGTGAGGCAGGAATTTCCTGAGTCTCCATGATCATTTTTTAAAATATATTCGATTTCTTTTATTGTTATGGATTTTATTAGTTTTATGTATACCTGGAGAGGTTCCGAAGTAGATTTTTTCTTTATTACTTAGATATTTATTTATTTCGTATTTGAAGAAAATTATTTCCCCAAGTGAAAACGACGCGAGGGGGGTAACTTAGTTCCTGGCCCTCACGGGGCCACTACAGCTCCTCCCCCGGCATAGAGAGTCGACTGTCCACAAGCGACGATTCTGATATAGGCTGCAACACAAAGACAAGAAGGACATGCACATCTGTGGGAGAAAACGAGTTTAGATTCAGTCATCATGTATTAACCTGGATAACCCGTTTCCTATGATTAAGCCTAGGCCACGAGATACTCCGGAGTAACCCTTACAGATCTTAAATAAAATAAAAGAACAGATACACTACAAACGTAAAATCTTATTACTACATATGAACACGGTGATTAAACTTACATTGAAGTAACACTAAAACAGAACTTAAAAAATGCAAATATAAAATCAGAAGTTACAAGTAGATACTAACATAAGATTAATAAAAGTGCATGGCAATCTAAACCTGAACATAAACCTCGATTTGCAGATACATATTAAAAGCATTATACTATACAAAATATTAACTCAGATGCATTGAAATTTCATTACATTTCACAAAAATACCAGAGTAAACCCACCTGCGACCTGGATCTGTTGGCACATTCACTCTCAGTCATACTTTACTCACGTCATGGACGTAATGCGGCCTTAACTAGTAATGCACTCTGTAGTTACTCCATTTCCTCAGTAAAGTGTAGTTCTGACGGGGGAACGAAAGATTTCAGTTGGCTGGCGTGCACTCTAGCCTTACATTGGTGTCCCTGTAACTCCAAAACATCAAAGGGTCCCAATTTCTTGATGATACGACATGGGCCAATCCACCAGTCCTGCAGAGCCCCCCGCGGTCCTTCAACCTTCTTCATCATCACCAGTGAACCTTTTTCAAAAGACGTCACAGACTTTGCTCCTTTATCCAGGGTCCGTTTATTAGTCTCATGAACTTGCTGGTAGACTTCTACTGCAAGGAGCCGAGCATCAGTGAGACGTACCATCAAGCCTTCGTCCACCACCTACACGTTAGTCAGACCCCTCGGGAAGAATGCCATCTGACCGGTAAAAAGGTACAGAGGTTGCTCCGATACAGACCGATGAATGGCGGAATTCAAGGCAAAGTGGACTGCTGGCAGATACAGGGGCCACTGTGAGGGTGATCGCCGAACTAAGGCAGCCAGGGCGTCATTCACCGTCTGATTGGTCCGCTCGACCATCCCATTTGACTGGGGATGATATGCCACAGAGAACGAATGCTTTACAGACAGGGCTGACAGGACAGAGCGCCACTCAGCAGATGAGAACTCCATTCCGTTGTCGGTATGCAGCTTTGCATACCGACTTGCGACTTGCAGATTTGTCACATAAGGGTACTAGCTGGAGAAACCTTGTATGGTGGTCGACGATCGACAGAACGTAGCGAAAACCCCTGCCAGAACTATGCAGATCCATTAGGTCCGCCGACACAAGTTCTAGGGGTGCCGTGGGTAGAGGATGACATTGTAAGGGTGCCTGTGGTGCCGATCCCTTTCGTCGCTGGCATGTCACGCATCCCAGCACATACTTGTGGGACAGGGTTAGCATATTGGGAAAGTACCAATTATTGCAGAGGTTGTGGTATTTTCGAAGAGCACCTGGATGTCACAGATGGGGGACAGTGAGCCATGTGTAGTGCCTGAGGGTAGAGATGTTGAGGCACAAATATCTGCTTCACCACTCTATCAAGGAGATGTCTAAGCAAGTACAGAACTCCCTCTTCGATCTCGAAGTTAGACAGGGCAGCCGGAGGTTGGGACTTAGGTAGTGGATATTTTCCCTCTAGCCAGCTGATGAGGTCCTTGCAGAATAGGTCCTTCATCTATTCTTGTCGCATTTGCTTTGAGTCCATCATTACTAAGCAAGGATTTGGTGCTCCATTTTGGTCATCTGTAGGTAGTGGCACAACAGGGAGTAGTGAAAGGGAGACAGGTGGTGATTGTGCAGCCATGGGAGGTTCTGCAACTTCCAGTTCTTCATCAGGTTGGGGTTCTGGCTGCAAAACAGCAGACTCAGTGCCACCTGTTCAATGGGGCAAAGCTCCTCTTGTGGCTTATCTACATCAACCACAAGTCTAGAAAGATGGTCGGGCACATGATTAGAAGCTCCCTTCTTATAACAAATTCATAGGCATACTCACTGAGCCTGTTACTTTTATTTTTCTTGAAGAAAACAGCAGTAAGAGGCTGGTGGTCTGTCCAGATACTAAACGTTCTACCATACACGTAGACTCGAACGGCTTCAACAACCGCAAGAGCTTCCAGATCTATTGCTGGATACCTCGTCTCAGCTTCCTTATGAGAAACACCATCCTCATTTTTCTGGAGCAGGACAGCACCAAGGGCTTGACCACTGGCATCTGTATCTCAAATGGACGGCCCAAGTCTGGGAGCTGAAGGACAGGGGATCTAACTAAACATTCCTTTAAGGTTTCAGATGCTTCCTGTTCAGCTTCCTTCTACTGAAGCCGTGTGGACCTCTTCGTCAAACGGGTTAATGGGCGAGCTATGGCTGCAAAACCTCTTATATGCCTCCGAAAGAAGCCACATGCTCCCAAAAAGCGCCACACATCTCTTACCGAACGAGTTTCCTGTAAGTCTCGTAAGTGCTACACAAATGTCCTTGAAGCCACTACCAATGTGTGTAATGTGTGTCTACCAAAGATCAAAGAAAGTATGAGGTTCATCGCCCTTTGGAAAGTGGAAGGAGCAGTCGATAGGGCAAGAGGGAGTCTTTTAAACTGCAAGACTCTCTGACCATCAGAAAATGCAGTCTTTTCATGATCATTTGGGTGTCCCATCAAGCACAGAAAACCAACAACTCACAGAGACAGAGTCCAAGACTTCCTGAATCCGTGAAGGGGATAACTATCAGGAGTAGTGATATTTAGTCCACGGTAGTCGACGCAAAAGCGATGAGACCCATCTTTCTTACGGCTACTGGCGATAACCAGGGACTGGTAGATTGTTCAATTACACCCTGGGCTAACATTCGATCACATTCTTGCCTAATGATCTCTTTCGTGGATAGAGGGAGTCTCTATTACCGTGTGCAGATTGGGGTATCAGTGGTCGTTCTGATCCAGTGCTCTATCCCTGGAACTTCTCCCACCGTCGTCTCGTCTCCAGAAAACAAACAAAGAAACTCCTGCAGTACCTCGGTCAACTGTTTCTTCAGATCACATGTGAGATGTTCCAAAGACACAGCTGGAAATGAGTGGGAAATGGCATTCAGCAAGGGACAAGTAGCGGCATTAGAAGGGTTGGGAGTTGCAGTACGCATTTGTCTCTGCAATGCTTCATCAAGTGCTGGGGTCTTTTGAGAAGATAAAGAAGTCCTGTGCACTGTATAGAAAGTCAAGGCAACCATCATTATCATATCATCAATGAACTCATCTTTAAAGCTCATGATCTTTATAGGGGAGCGGAGCGTTTGATTACTGCAATCACTGTCTAAAACCTGTGTGTCGAGATCATCTGCTCTTGTGACTTCTTCGAGTTGCACAATTTCTGCATAGCCAAGTATCGTACCTGGGGATACTTTTCTTGCTTTCAGGTCCGTATTTACGACCCAAACACGACCTCCGTTTGTGTACAGAGATGAGTGTCCTTGGTACCGTCAAACAGGTAGCGTTGCCTTCTATAATAGTAAGACGAGTCAAATTTGCTGGGACAAAGTATCCTGAAAGGGCTGGGACTACAGTTCGCTCAGTAACATGCACAGGGGAAATGCATTAGATTTTCTTGTTATGCTTGCCATGGTCCTCTTCAGCTGGGGCTTTGTGCAAACATTTTGATTTCTCACCAGTATACGTGATCTGATGATGGTACCCATCTATTTCTAGTAAATTCGCCGTCGGTGAATGTACGAAATGAAAGACCATGAAGCAGGTCCATATCCAGAAGGACGTCTCCTGGAAAGTAAACTCCTGTTGCGACACAGGTTCGATGGGTCAGCACAAAGTCCGGGTTAAGTCTGAAGGTCAGATCGGCCTTGGCTACCACAGGGCTAGGCGGTCCTGACACTCCCTGCAGGGACTGGGAGCTCTACAGCATCCGAACCCCCCGTAGCATGTTGGCATGGGCTTCCTTTACGATCGTCAGTTTACTCCCGGTGCCGAGGAAACAGACTGTGGTCTTCCCGTTGACTTTCAGGCACTAGAGGCCTGCCCTTCTGTGTCATCAGTGGTTCTTTTGGTTTGCTCCCTGGAACTGGAGCAGCCGCCAGCGGGATGGGAGTTCTGCCCTGAGTGGGTTGATTGAAAGGAGCACAGAGCAACCAAGTTACCATTCTCTTCACAAACATAGCACGTCATCCTCAGCAGCCAACACTGTGAGGTGTCGTGTCCCTCCCGTCGATGAACTTCACACCAGGCACGGCTGTGGTTCTCATGCGCAGTTGGAATGCGCTCAGATCTCGGGATATATTCACATCTACAACTGTCATTGTCACGTCTTCTAAGACTCCCGTGACCATGTCGAGGGCTTTCTATGGAGTTATTATGGTGCGACAATGAAGGACTAGGAACATCCATCTGTTTCTGACTAGGTGGCGAATCAAACATGACATGCTTCTGTCGGGGAATCTGCTGCACTGTGCCTTCCTGTTTGCTGGTTAGAGGTGTTGGGGCCAGGTGTAAAGGTCCATCACTATAAAACTCCCTTAGCTTGTTGCACTGGAGACGTAAATCCTAGTGGCAATGGCTGTCCTTGGTGCACTGACAGTGGTGGGTAGAGCCCATAACTTAAATGTGATGCACTTCCAATGGTGGGTAGAAATGTCTTGATGCCAACGATGGCATCCCACGCTGCCTGACACTTTCGCGCCATCTGGCTGGTGGTTGTGAAGTCCAACAGGAGCGCCTGATGGTATAGCCAAGTGGGCAACCCCGCCTTGGAGTATAGCCATCTCAACCGAAGTAATCAAGGGGTGACTGCCCTGGAATCATTTTCGACTGAGACAGCATTTCGAAGAAATGTTTGGATTTACTAACCCTCATGAAATTGGCCCTCAACTTGACTTTAAAATCTTGCCAGGATGTTATGCTCTGGAACATGGGACCAAGCAGCGCCATCTGTGCATAACCTCTTGCTCTTCCACTTGCCATTCGTATCAGAGCTTCATCAGTGGCTGGCTGCGTGAGCATCTCTATGGTAGATATCCAAGCTTCCACCTCTCGGTTTCTCTGTAGAGCTTGCAAGGCAGGCGTCTCACCATAGAACACCAGTATTTCATCTCGGCCGCTCAAAG
This sequence comes from Penaeus vannamei, assembly GCF_042767895.1. Lineage (NCBI taxonomy): Eukaryota > Metazoa > Arthropoda > Malacostraca > Decapoda > Penaeidae > Penaeus > Penaeus vannamei. The sequence continues at coordinate 4,885 of NW_027213026.1, read as the reverse complement.
CTTGGCGAGTGCTGACAGGTGCAGTTGGGTGACAACCCAAGGCATGAGTGGGGTAGACGTCCGAGGTGGTAAGCTGAGAGCCAGAGATGCGTTGATGTGACCCACCGAGATTGGCTCATCCCGTGCTGATGGCTGACGTCGGGCATTCTCACTCCTTGTGGCAACTATCTCCTCTTCCAGGACGGAGATCCGACTTTAAGTAGCACGAAGCATTTCATGGACGTCTGGTGGTAGCTGTAGTGCTGCTATTCAAGGCTCGTCACTGTTTTGTGGTCCTTGTACAGATGTATCCCCAGCAGAGGCTTCCTCAGGTGGCGGGCAGGTAGGTGTTGTGGCACGTGATGAAGGAGCTGAGCATCTATTGGAGTTCTTACCAGCCATCTTGCGAGTTACCCTCTTCACGAGTTTTCTAAGGGCACGATCCGATACACGAGGACGAACGATACGAGCAGAAAGTTGTCGCAGTTCTAAGACGTGAACAGAGAAACCTGGCCCTGCTTCTCCACAGCAGGAAACCAGATCGTCGCACCAAGAGAGAGAGAGAGAAAAAAAAATCAAGATAGCATAAGCAACTGAAAAGAAGCTTGTGCCAAGAAATCAAAGTATTAAAAAAAAAAAGAAAAAAAAAATTAAAAGGAAGGGGGTAAACTCAAAGTCGAGGAACTGAAGGAATATATATATATATATATATATATATATATATATATATATATATATATATAATAAAACAAATGAAATACTTTTAAGGTACGGTCAGACTACCCATAGATTTGTGAAATCCAGCGATCTGGAATGGAATTCCCCCACGCATGGACTCACTTCACTGGACATTCACCCACACGTTCGATGTGATGGAAAACCATTCGTCCATCGTTGGACGAATGGGAAAATTGCACACGTTGAGAATCTATAGTATACATGGTATACATTTCTTTTCATTTCACAGTGTAAATATTATTATGTATTTCAGATTATTCAGATTTATTCATATCTGGTTTTACATCATTATTTACATTTGAATATAAGCTAAAGTACGAATAAAAAGTAAAAAAAACATTGACCATGGATTCTCACTTGACTGACGAGTATAAACAAACGCGTAGGCGCCATCTTCAAGTTGAAATCGCAGATCCCATGAACATTCAAAATGTGGAATTCTGAAGCAATTTTCTCCCTCCTTGAGAAGGTTCGAAAGGGAGAAGTGGTTTGGAATATCAGGCATTCATTTTGCCACAAAAAGAACTTGAAACGGACCCTGTTTGACAAAATATCTTCAGAACTAATGTCAGAGTATCCACAGCTTCTTGGACTGACTACAGGTAATATAAAAATCTGGTTATGATTGCTATTGATTTTATATAATACTTGTATTGTTTGTAATCCATTTAGGACTAAGTTATAAGTTGCTTTCGTATGATATATGTATAAGCTGTGTAGACTAACAAACAAATAGAGAAATTTGGCAAAATAAGCAAAATTCAAAGGCAGCTGACAAGATTCTTCTCAATTCAGTAATGTATATGATCATTAAAACTATCAATTAAATATTTATCAGGGAATTGAATTATTTTAGACTATGTCAGTAGATTGTGTATGTTTTTTTCACATTAACAGTTATATATTTTACATAGTTTATTTATTCAGTAAGTTTAGGCTATAAGAATGTTAATGTAAGTTTAGGCTATAAGGATATTAATATATGTTTAGGTTATAAGGATATTAATGTTATATATTTTATACGGAGATACACTAGATTCTATTATTTTCTATAATAAAAATATACATATATATTTTTATATATTATATATTTTTATATAATATATAATATATTGATTTTTATAATATACATACATACATACATACATACATACATATATATATATATATATATATATATATATATATATATATATATATATATATATATATATATATATATATATATATATATATATATATATATATATATATATACACACATATATATATATATATATATATATACACATATATATATATATATATATATATATATATATATATATATGTATATATATATGTATGTATATATATGTATATATATGTATATATATTTTTTTCTTTCTTTCTTTCTTTCTTTTTCTTCTTTTCTTTTTCAATTTTTGTATAAGGCCATATAATAATTACTTAAGAACTGCCACATTTAATGAGAAAATTATTAGTTCAATTTATTGCTATACACCTAAGCTGAGTTAATTATATAAATGGTGACTGTATTCTTACATGCTGGTAACTTTAAACATTTTCATTCTCATCTTTTGTATTTGTAGTCAATAACATCATTTGATTGTTATCTGAAAAACATATTTCTTGGTTACTTGGTAATGGATTGAATCACAAGCCAATTTAGTTATTTCGATTTATTTCCAAAAATGAATTGCAGCTAATATAAACATAAATTATATATTTATGTACACATTTAAATGTGCATCATATAATATATATATATATATATATATATATATATATATATATATATATATATATATATATATATATATATATATATGTATATATATATATATATATATATACATATATATATTTATTTATTCATTTATTTATATTTATATACATTATGACTATAAGAGGGAACTATATGCAAACAAAACTGAAATATCACATCAAAAGACCAATACAATTTGGTTTAGTGCAAGAGGGGAGCATCGTCCTGCCAAGAAACTCTACCTCTGCCACTGAAGTAGTCTTTAAAAGTATTTCTTATCTCTGAATTCCTGAGGTCTGTAAATCATTACTACTATTGCCAAGCACATGCTGCATTGGCTGCCTAGTATTAGGTCTAAAAAAAAAAAAAAAAAAAAAAAAAATGGAGAACCACTGTTGCTAAATAATTTTCTGGGTGTTTGTTGGGCTTGAATGAATTGGCTGTTGAAAAAACAGAAATTTATCAACAAGAATACCAAAGGCATTCTCTGATACACGGCGTGCTCGTGACATTCTTTGTTCTGTACTCATCAGATACCTTTTAAGGGGAAAGGCATCATCACCAACAATTACATATGGAACTTTAGTATCTGCAAATGGTATTGTATCAGGTGGTGGAACTTGCAGCATTTCCTTTTTTAAAATATTCTCTTAATTTACATCGTTCCCACACACAAGGTGTGTGGGAACGATGTAAATAATGATGAACATGCATCACATGCTCGTCCCTGAGCTCCCACATCAACATACAGGAATCTGTAATGAGCATCGACAAGTGCTAACATTATCATGATATGGTGTCCCATATAATCATAGAACTCAGATCCTGTATTCTGTGGTTTCCTTTAGTAGTAGTCCAGTTACTATTAAAAGTCACTCGCTACTTGCTACCATTCCTCTGAAGTTGATGGAAGTTTCAGATGAGCATCTTTTAACACAGTAAATTGCAAATGATGTCTGTGATCAAACTATGGCTTATCCTACACTGAAATCCAAGCGAGCGACGAGATTCTCTTGTAAAAAAAAAAAAAAGAAATTTCTTAATATTAGTTTTGCTAGGTGAAATATTTAGAATGCTTATTCATTAAAAACTAAAGTAAAAATAAGCATCATTCATAATAATTTTCTTAATCCTACAGTCTTGTTTTCCCCCTCTTCACCTGTATGGAATTTGTGTAAATATAATTTTCGCACATTTCAGGCAGATGGACTCGTTAAGTGAAAATACATGAATTCTTGATGGCATGGATGCATTTGTAAAACTCCAGCCAACAATCTTGAGGGTTGATGAAGGGCTATACCCCCTCAGTACCCCCATAAACTTATATTATCTTCACAATTGCAGCAAGAAACGGGACTATCAAGAATTGTCAGAATTACTACTAAAGTTCATTTTTACCGTATGGACCCACTGCCAGGGTAAAATGAATATGATATTCTTGTAGCAGACAAAAAGTTGCAAGCCCAGTCAAGTTGAGGACTTAGTGTCTGGGGAGCACGTCCATACTTTAAAGATTTAACACAATTAAATACCTCAAATATTGAAAATGTGACTTACCTCATATAATACTGTAATAAATATGAAGGAAATCATTGAAATTTTGTGTTAATAATATGTAGGTACTGTAACATATGGTTTTTAGTATTTAAGAAATAAGAACTATTTGTGAATACAATTTTCTGTATGGTTTGCAAATAAGCAAGATAATGACTGCTTTCATCTCTGCCTGCCCCCACTGTACTGCAAGTACACGATTTGTTTTGATGCCGCGATTCCACTGGACGAATACGATGATTCTTTTCGCAGTGTGGACACCACGGATGAGTGGGTTAGTTCCAGCCCACAGAAAATCTATGGGTAGTCTGACCGTACCTTTATTCACAGGAAGCTACAGGAATATCTCGTGTCCCTTCCGGATTATCATCGATTGCAGGATCTAACCAGAAAAATACATAAATCTTCCCCAATACTTAACTCGTCCCAAGTTCTACACATGGGTCCTCTCAGTTCCTCTCGCCACAATCAACTTTCGTGAGGCGGGAATTTCCCGTCTTCGTGATTTATATATATATATATATATATATATATATATATATATATATATATATATATATATTTATATATAAATATATATTATATAATATATATATGTATATATATATACATATATATATGTATATATAATATATACAATATATAATATATATATATATATATATATATATATGTAATACATATATATATATATAATACATATTATATATATATGTATATATATATATATATATATATATATATATAATATATAATATATATATATATCTATATATATATGTACTATATATATAAAAAATATATATATATAATATATATATATAACATATATATATGATATATATA
>NW_027213025.1:5000-25000 GCF_042767895.1 Penaeus vannamei | reverse complement strand
AGGACAGAGAGGGAAGAGAAGGGAGGAGGGAGCAGAGGAAGGGGGAAAGGGAGAGAGGAGAGTGGAGAGGAAGGACGGGAGGGAGCGAAGGGGAAAGAGATGGAGAGAGAGAGAGAGAGAGAAAGGGGAAGAGAGAGAGGGAGAGAGCGAAGGGGAGAGAGAGAGAGAGCAGAGCGAGAGAAGGGGAGAGAGAGAGAGAGAGAGAGAGAGAGAGAGAGAGAGAGGGAGAGGGGGAGAGAGAGGGAGAGGAGAGAGAGAGAGAGAGAGAGACGGAGAGAGAGAGAGAGAGAGAGAGAGAGAGAGGGAGAGAGAGAGCGAAGGGAAGAGAGGGAGAGAGAGAGGAACGAGAGAAGGGGAGAAAGGGAGGGGGAGAGGGAGAGAGAGGGAGAGAGAGAGGAGAGAGAGGGAAGGAGAGAGGGCGAGGGAAGGGAAGAGGGAGGGAGGGAGAGAGAGAAGGAGAGAGAGAGAGGGAAAGAGAGGAGAGAGAGAGAGAGAGAGAAGGGGAGAGAGAGAGAGAGAGAGAGAGAGAGAGAGAGAGAGCGACAGGGAAGAGAGGGAAGAGGGAGGGAGGCGAGCGAAGGAGAGGGAGAGAGGGAGAGGAGGGGGCGAGCGAAGAGGGAGAGAGAGAGAGAGAGAGAGAGAGAGGCAGAGAGAGAGAGAGAGAGAGAGAGAGAGAGAGAGAGAGAGAGAGAGAGAAGAGAGAGAGAGAGAGGGAGCAGGCGAAGGGGGAGAGAGAGGGAGAGAGAGGGAGCGAGAGAAAGGGGGAAGAGAGGAAAGGAGAGGGAGCGAGCGAAGGGGAACGGAGGGAGAGAGAGAGAGAGATAGAGATAGAAAGGGAGAGAGAGAGATAGAAAGGGAGAGAGAGAGATAGAAAGGGAGAGAGGGAGGGAAGGAGGGAAGAAGGGAGGGAGGCAAGGAGGGATCTGAAGGGAGCGCATGAGGAATGTTTTGCTGAATCCCATCTGAGCTTAATTCCTGCTCGACGTCACGCTCGCAATCCGCCTGACTTCGCAATGACGTCACGTCCTCACACATTCTTTTTTTTTTAACTATCTTTATTTTAAGCATAATCCCTCTCTTACTCTTTCTTTCCTCCCCTCTCATCTCTTCTACCCTCTCATCTCTTCTACCCTCTCATCTCTTCTACCCTCTCATCTCTTCTCTTCTCTCATCTCTTCTCTTCTCTCATCTCTTCTCTTCTCTCATCTCTTCTCTTCTCTTCTCTTCTCTTCTCTTCTCTTCTCTCATCTCTTCTATTCTCTTCTCTCATCTCTTCTCCTCTCTCATCTCTTCTCCTCTCTCATCTCTTCTCTCCTCTTCTTCTTTTTCTCTCCTCTCTATTCTCCTCTCCCCCTTTTCACTTCTTCTCTCCCTCTGGTCTGATTCCATATTCTTAATGATGTTCTGGAGTGACAAAACTTGTACGATCTCAAACAAATGAAAAGCTAAACGAAGAAACAGGAGAGGAAGACAAAAAAGGGAGCAGAGAAAAAGGAAGAGGAGAAAGAGGACGGAGGAAAGAGGAATACGAGGAATGGGGAGAAAGGAAGAAAGTAAAGGGAGCGGAGGAGGAGGCGGCGAAAGAGGAGACGTAAAAAGTAGAGCGAGATGAACAGGAGAAACGGGAAGGAGAAGAGGAAGAGAAGGAAGGAAAAGAAGAGGTAGAAAGGAGGAGGAAGAGGAGTAGGAGGAGGAGAAAAAGGAGGAGGAAGAGGAGGAGGAGGAGGAGAAAAAGAAGGAGGAGAGGGAGGGAGGAGGCCGTCGTTATTCCGGGATCTTCTTTTAATCTTCTCAAAGGCGAATATAAAACGTTGCGGGAGATTGGCGGCGGGGCGGTTGCACAAAAAGGGAAAGAATGAAAGAGGAATCCCAAGAAAATTACAGGCGAAATATAAAAGAAAGAAAAAAGAAAGAGGAGAGAGAGAGAGAGAGAGAGAGAGAGAGAGAGAGAGAGAGAGAGAGAGAGAGAGAGAGAGAGAGAGAGAGAGAGAGAGAGAGTGTGTGTGTGTGTGTGTGTGTGTGTGTGTGTGTGTGTGTGTGTGTGTGTGTGTGTGTGTGTGTGTGTGTGAGTGAGTGAGTGTGAACACGCGCGCGTTACAGTAATATCGATGAAACTATTCACAAGAAACAAGATTAAGATGAAAAGCCGAGAAAAAGGAAAATCAGAAAGAAATAGAAATGAATAAAAGAGTGTGACAAAGAGAATACGAAGCAGACGTCTAGGCCAGAAAGTTGAGGAGGACAGGCGAAAGAAAGGCCACCGAGAGAGAACAAAAGGCGGAGCAGGGAGAGAAAAAGGAATAACGAAAAGGCGAAAGGCAAAGCCGACAGGGACAGCGGCGGCCACACCTCGCTCTCTCCACGTCACTTCCCATTCCCATTCCCATTCCCATTCCCATCTCTCGCTACGGATTCTGAGCTTACATGCTACATCTTCTGGAATATATGCTCATCACTTCTAAAAGTGATTACCTCACTCATTTCCTTAAACAAGTGCTTATTATCCTCATATCCGCAAATTAGTGCACGTCGACACCGCTCTTCAATAAAACGATAGTGTGAATTACAATGTCAGTCACGGAAATATTTGAATTGTATTATTGTTTTAATAAATGAGAGAGAGAGAGAGAGAGAGAGAGAGAGAGAGAGAGAGAGAGAGAGAGAGAGAGAGAGAGAGAGAGAGAGAGAGAGAGAGAGAGACAAAATCACAAGAATTACAAGAAAACCCACACGGATTACAGAAAGCGAAAGAGACAAACGAAGACAGAAGAGAGAGAAACACGACCAACAACAATCCAAACAAGGAAGAAGAGAGAAAAACAGAGAGAAAACCAGCACAAAAAACGGCCGAATAAGCGGAGGAAAACAGCCCCTCTCGGCGGCCACTTACCATGTCATTTCGGCTCCATGGATCCGAGGACAGAGCGCCGGCGTACGCGATCATAATCTAGCGGCTCCTGTGAAAGAAAACGGGAAGAGGAACACGATTTAGTACAGAAAATAATACGGGATGGGAAGGGGGTAACTTAAACAAATGTTGCGGGAAGGTTTAATAACAGGATTCTTCGCCTTTCACCTTCTCAATGACAGTCCTACATTCTGCAAATATGAACTAACGTTATTTCTCGTGTCCTGATATCTATTTCGAGCATATTCGACGCCAGTGATGACAGAAAAGAAGCCAAATAAGGCCAGTTATTGTGTTTTTTATGTTTGTTTCTTCAAGTAAAAAAAAAAAAAACTCCAGTGGCCTTGATACTCCCGACGGCAGACATCGTCCTCGGAGTTCATTGCCCTGGCATTATGACCAAACCAGTTCTCCGTACCTACCTACAACCCCCACCCCACCCCACTTACCTCCCTCCCTCCCTCACTCCTCCTCCTCAAACTCTACCTCCCCCTCTCTCCCTCCTCTTCCCCAACATGCCCAACCATCCCCTACCCCTCCTTCCCTTCCTTCCTCCTCAACATGCCCAACCTCTAACCCCCACCTTCCCAATCATCCCCTCCTTCCTTCCCCCATGCCATGGCTCCCTCTCCACCCCTACCACTCAAACCCCTCCTTGTCCTTCTCCCAGCCCGGCCCACCCCCCACTCCCTTCCCCACTCCATACACATACACACACATCAACACACGCACACTGAAGAGCAAACGTTTAATGACCAAATTCCTGCAGTTAAGCATCGGGCGGGCGCACTTCGGGACAGGAGGCGGCACACATAGCACTGTCTCATCAGGATCTCGGAGCCCAGGTCTCCTCCCCCCCCCCTCCTTCAGCTTTGCCTGCCTGCCTGCCTGCCTGCTGTGATCACTCAAGCAAAACACTGTAAATTACTCCTCCTCTCCCCCTCCCCCGTTCCTCCCTCCCGACCACTCTCCTCCCCCTACCGACCCCCTTGTCCCCCACTCCCCTCCCCTTCCCCATCCCCACCGCCCCTGCTCCATCGCTCGGGCCTCACGTGGTACAGATCTTCGCACCGCGTGGGGACAAATCTTCACTTCTCAAGTCTTCTTCCTTCGCTCGACTCCCCCCTCCCCCCTCTCCCCTCCCCCAACCACACCCACCCGACGCCCTTCTCTTGCAGCTCTTGCGGTGGGCGCGAAAGGGAGCCTTCTCTATTTCTTTTACCTAAACCTAATTTCGTCTTTTTATTATTCCCTTCCTCGCGTTTTCTTCAACACAAATCCTTAGGCAAAGCACAAATGCAGAGGAGGGGGAGGGGGGGCAGACTAGCCTAACCTACATAGCTACCCACATACCTACCTACACACACAGACACAGGCGCGCGCACACACACACTAGGACAGCAATACGCCCAGGTTCACCCCCTTCCCCAGCCACACATTCATAACATACAAAATTAATCCATTTGACGACTATGAATAAGGTCGAATTTCCCGAAGGTCGCGTTCCAAAGGTTGCAATGGAGGAGGAGGAAAAGAAGGAGGAGGAGGAGGGGGATGAGGGAAATGAGGGGGGGGGGAGGTTAAGGCTCCCGGCGTGACGATACAATTTCAATCTGATTTATCTAATTTTTTACCACTTAAATGTTGGGATCCTGTTCCCTTGGTGTGGCCTGCACGCCGCCCTCCCTCCTTCCCTCCCTCCCTCCCTCCCTCCCTCTCCTTCTGGGCTTCTGTCCTTTTCCCCCTTTCCCTCCTCCACTCCCTCTCTGCCCCCGTCCCACTATCTCTGCTATCTCTCTCCATTTCATTCCCACACCCCGAACCCCCTTTCTTGCTTCACCCCCACCCCCATCCAATCCTCCTCTCCCCATTACCCTCCCCAAAGTCATCCTCCTCCACACACCCGCTCCCTTAACCCTCTTCCCGCTCCACCCTCACCTCCACCCCCACCCCCTCGCCTCCACTCCTCCACCACCCCTTTCCAGCCCACCTCTCACTCTCTCACCCCCGCACCCTTCCGCCCACCTCACCTCACTCTCTTCCGCCCACCATCCCCTGCGTCCCTCCACTCCCCACCACCCTTGCCCCCTTACCTCCACCTCCACCCCCACCCCTTACCTCACCTCCACTCCGCCACCCTCACCCCTCTCCACTCTCCACCCCTTCCGCCTACACCTCCACCCCCACCCTCACCTCCACCCTCCACCCCACCCCCTCCACCTCCGCCCACCTACACCCCACCCTTCCTCACCTATCCACCACCTTCCATTCCGCCCACCTCCACCTCCGCCCCATCCCTCACTCTCCGCCCACCACCACCCCTTCGCTTCCCACTCTCCACCTCCAGCCCCATCCCTCATCATACCTCCGCCCACCGCCCACCCCACTTCCTGCCCTGAGATCCCTCACCACCGCCTCACCTCCACCACCTCTTTCCGCCCACCCTCCACCTCCGGCCCCATCCCCTCACCACTGCTCCAACACTCCACCACCCCTTCTGCCCACCCCTCACCTCCACCCCACCCCAAGCCTCCTCCACTCTCCACTCACTCCTTTCCTGCCCCACCTCTTCACCACCCCTTCCTGCCTCACACCTCCACCTCTACATCCCCCTCACTCCCCCACCTCCACCCCACCCCTTTTTCTGCCCACCTCCACCTCTTACAGATCCCCCCTCACCTCCACCTCCACCCCACTCCTTATCTCTCCACTCTCTCACCCCACCCCCTTATCACCTCCACCTCCACCCCACCCCTACCTCCACCTCCACCACTCCCATTTCTTACCTCCACCTCCACTCCCACCCTTACCTCCACCCTCCACCCCACCCCCCTCACCTCCACCTCCACCTTCAACCCCCTTCACCTCCACCTCCACCCCTTCCGCCCACCTCCACACGCACCCCCTCACCTCCACCTCCACCCCTACTCCCTTCACCTCCTGCCGCCACCTACACCCCCACCCTCTCACCTCCACCACCCCTTCCATACTCCACCTCCACCTCCGCCCCATCCCTCACCTCCGCCCACCTCCACCACCCCTTCCGCCCACCTCCACCCTCCGCCCCATCCCTCACCTCCATACCTCCTGCCTACCCATCCACCTCCCTTCCGCTCCACACTCCACCTCCAGCCCCATCCCCTCACCCTCTCAGTTCCACCTCCACCACTCCCTTCCGCCCTTATCCCCTTACCTCCGCCCCATCCCCTTCACCTTCCGCCCACCTCCACCACCCCTTCCGACATCACCTCCATGCCGTCCCACTCACCTCCGCCTCACCTCCACCTCCGCCCACCTCCACCATCCCTTCCGCTCCACCTCCACCTTCCGCCCCATCCCCTCCTCACCTACCGCCCATCCACCTCCGCCCCATCCTCACCTCCGCCCACCCTCCACCACCTCCTTCCGCCCACCCTCCACCTCCGCCCATCCCCTCACCTCCGCTCCACCTTCCACCACTCCTTCCGCCCACCTCCACCTCCGCCCACCCTCCACCACCCCCTTTTCCGCCCACCTCCACCTCTCCGCCCCATCCGTCCTTCACCTCCGCCCACCTCCACCACCCCCTTCCGCCCACCTCATCACCTCTTCGCCCCATCCCCTCACCACCGCCGACCTCCACCACCCCTTCCGCCCATCTCCACCTCCGCCCCATCCCCTCACCACCGCCCACCTCCACTTGCACCCTCCGCCCACCCTCACCTCCACCCCCACCCTCGCCTCCACCTCCACCACCCCTTCCGCCCACCTCCACCTCCGCCCCATCCCCTCACCTCCGCCCACCTCCACCTCCGCCCACCTCCACCATCCCTTCCGCCCACCTCCACCTCCGCCCCATCCCCTCACCTCCGCCCACCTCCACCACCCCTTCCGCCCATCTCCACCTCCGCCCCATCCCCTACCACCGCCCACCTCCACCACCCCTTCCGCCCACCTCGCCTTCCATTCCCACCCTTCGCCTCCACCTCCTACCACCCCTTCCGCCCACCTCCACCTCCAGCCCCATCCCCTCACCTCCGCCCACCTCCCACCACCCTCTCCGCCCTACCTCCACCTGCCCCATCCCCTCACTCCTCCGCCCACACTCCACCACCTTCTTCCGCTCCACCTCCACCTCCGCCCACCTCCACTTCACCTCTTCCGCCCCACTCTCCACCGTCCCATCCATCCTCACTCCTCCGCTCCACCTCCACCAATTTCTTCCTGCCCTACCTCCACCTCCGCCCCATCCCCTCACCACCGCCCACCTCCACCATGTCCTCTTCCGCCCATCTCCACCTCCACCGCCCCATCCCTCACCACCGCCCACCTCCACCACCCCTTCCGCCCACCCTCACCTCCACCCCACCCCCTCGCCTCCACCTCCACCACCCCTTCCGCCCACCTCCACCTCCGCCCCATCCCCTCACCTCTCCGCCCACCTCCACCACCCCTTCCGCCCACCTCCACCTCCGCCTCCTGATCCCCTCTCACCACCGCCCACCTACCACCACCTTCCGCCCATCTCCACCTCCGCCCCATCCCCTCACTCACCGCCCACCTCCACCACCCTTTCCGCCCACCCTCACTTTCACCTCCTGACCCCCTTTCGCCTCCACCTCCACCACCCCTTCCTTGCCACCCTCACCTCCACCCCACCCCCTCGTCTCCACTTTTCCACTTCACCCCTTCCCGCCCACCCTCCACTGCCTCTGACATCCCCTCACACTTCACTTCCACTCTTCCCTGCCTCCCTCTCCACTTCCGCCCTGTTCACCAATTTCGCCTGCGGCACGCTCGAGCGGCCACGGGGTGCTCGGCTAAAGCGCTCGACCACAAACAAGCGTCATCAACAACACGCTCGGCTGATGACGATCCCCGCGTCGCCTCGACTCTTCTCCCGACTCCAGAAGGGGGACTCGCTCGACTCGTCCGCTCGACTCGTCCGCTCGTCTGTCAACCTGCACCCCCATCCGTAAAGTCGTTCGCAATTTGAAATTGTCGTCGGTCTGTGTCCGTGGCCTGCTCGCCTGTCCGTGTCCAGTACCTGTCATCGGTCCGTGTTCGAAAATTCGTTCGTTCGGTTCCGTCCACTTCATCGCTCAACCAGGCCCAGCACCACTCGTCGTCTGCGTCCTTGAAAAATTCGTTCGTTCGTCCGTGTCCGAAAATTCATTCGTTCGTCCGTTTGTCTGTCTGCCTGTCCGTAAATTCGTCTATTCGTTCTTATCTCATTTTTCAGTCTGTCCGTATGTCTATTCGTTAATCAGTCTCTCTCTACGTCCGCCTATCCGCAATTTCGTCTATTCGTCCATTAGTTTCTTAGGCGAGTAGATTCGTCCTTTCGTTAATCGATTCAACTCGACGTTTATAAATTCGTCCTTTCCTTGTTTTATCCATCCGTTTCTCTGTCCGTACGTTAATTTCATTTTTCCGTCCGTTCGTGTATCCGTCCGTCCGTCCGTCCACGTGTCCTCATTCGAGCGCCTTGTCCGTCGTCGCACCCTCTACGCTGACAAATCCCAAAGCAGGAAATGAGAAAAAAGTAAAGAATAAAAGGGTGGAAATCACAAAAGAAAATGGAGAGGAAAGGGGAATTATGGAACGAAAAAAAAGGTCAAACAAAAAGGGAGAAATTCTTTAAACGAACAAACAACACGAAGAGGAAGGCGATGAACAGCGCGCCTTCCACCGGCCTACGCCAATGACCGGCACAAGGACAGGGACAGGGAGAGGGAGGGAGAGGATGGGGGAGGGAGGGAGGGAGGGGGAAGGGGAGGGGAGGCGAGAAGGGGAAGAAGGGAGGGGATGGGAGGGGAGGAGAGGTGAGGTGAGGGAAGGAAAGGGAAGCGAAGGTAAGAAGGAAATGGGAGTGAGAGTAGAGGAAGGAAGAAAAGGAGAAGAATGGGGCAAAGACTCGGAGACAGGCTGGCAACGCAGGCAACCATCACTTGACGAGGGAGAAGCGATATCATTACTCATGAAAACGGACAAACACTCGCCCACATACACACAAACGCACACAAGACAAAAACACGCCGTCGAACACACACACACTGGGGCAGGATCGTGTTGTCTCACCAGTCAGGCTTCACCGGTCTGCTCCCTGAGCGTAAGCGACGGACGCACACAGAAGCCAACACACAGACACAGAGACACACACACACACGCACACACTCGCAAATTCAAACACACATCACACACGCACATACATACGCACAGCGAGGCACGGGTCGGTCTGATCCAGCACGCTTCCAAGGCCAAAGTCATCACAGCATTGGATCCAACCAATTAGCACGGGAGTGTGACGTGGCTACTGCCCCTGTCCCTGTTCCCTTCGCCTCCCCCGCTCCCCCCGCCCCCCCTTCCCCCTATCACTCCTCCTCCTCTTCCTCCGCCTCCTCCTCTCTTGGGTCCTCCTCCAGTTTCTCGCACTCCTCTCCCACTCACTCTATCTCCTCTTTCTACTACCTAGAGTCCACCTCCTCGTCCTTCTCCACTCTCCTTCATGTCCTCCTCCTCCTCCTCCAGCTGCTCCACTCTCGTCCTCCTCTTACTTCTCATACACTCCGCCCCTCTATCCCATCTAATTTCCTCCATCTCTTCGGGGAAAGAAATTAAGGCAAACATCGGAAGGGGATCAGCGATCTCATTGTTCCCTATGCCATTCACCCCCATCCGTCCACACCCTCCCCTTCCTTCCCTCTTTCCACGTCCCTCATCCTCGAGCTTCTTCACATGCAACCCCTCGCCCCGCCCCACTATCAACCCCACCTTCGCGCGAACCCCCCTCCCCTCCCCTCGCCATTTTTTCGCCTGTTACAAGACACTTGTTACGCGAACGGTACACCCGCGATAACACTTTCGTGGACATTCTCCTGCTGCTGCCGGGGCTTCCGGTTCCGAAGAGCGTGGCATGAGGTGCATTATTTAGTGGGGAGGGGGGAGGGGGGGGAGGGCGGAGGAGGAGGGGAGGGGTGTAGGGATGGATGGAAGAAGGTAGGGGTAGGGGTGTAGGGAGGGGGTGGGGGAAGAGTATAGGGAAGGGATGGGGAGGGGGGTGAAGAAAGTGTAGGGAGGGAGTGAGATAGAATGGAAAGGGGAGAGACAGAGAGAGGGGAAGAAGAGAAAAAAGGAAGGATGCAGTGGGACGTAAGGAAGGGATGGGGAAGGGAGAAGAGATGGGAAGGTGAGGAGATGGTGAGTGGAAAATGGAGCATGACAGGAGCAAACGGGGGAGCAAAGGGAAGAGAGGTAGTAGATGAGGAGTAAAAGGGGAAGAAAGATAAAAAGGAAGGGACGTGGGGCAGAAAGAGATGAAGAAGCGATAGGGCAATCGGGAGGGAGAAGAGATGAGAATAAAGAGAGAAGAGAAGCACAAAAAATGGAGAATGGACAAAGGAAAGAGGAGACCTTAAAGAAAAGAAGAAACAAACTACAGAGGACGTAAGACAAGCAAGGAGCAAGAGCATGAGGCCGAGAAGACACTTAGCCAAAGAGCTACTGGGAGCAGCGAGCCTGGGTGGGAGGATGAGGGGGGGGGGGAGGAAGAGGAGGAGCAGGGCAGAAAGAAATGGAGGAGTAGGAGGAGGAGGAGGAGCAGGACAGGAGGAGATGGAGGAGGAGGAGGAACAGAAGCAGCAGCAAGAGAAGGAGGGGAAGTGAGATGGAAGGAGGTAGGGGGTGGGAGACTGGGAAAAGAGAGTTGGAATGAGAGGGGGAGGAGGAGGAGGAGGAGGAGAAGCAAGGGAAAGAAGGCTGAGAAAAGGGGGAAGGAGAAGAGGGAGGGGGGAGAGGAGCAGAGGGAGGGAGGAGGGAGGGAGGAGGTGAGGGAGGAGGGAGGAGAGGAGGAGGGACTGGATTTCAGAAGGAGACACACCTGGATAATCAAGCCATCAGAATGCAGGAAACCTCTCAACAGTGATCCGACTTCCCTTTGTCTTAGCGTGTGTTGGGAGTCTGGTCCTCGTGCGTACTCAGGGGCGCGTACTGGCACCCCTGTCCCTCCCCCCCTCCCCTCCTCCCTCCCCCCTCCCCCTTCTCCCTCCGTCCCCTTGTTTATTTTCAGATTTGTTCGGGGTTTTCCTCCTTCATTTTCTCTTTCTTTTTTCTTTTTGTGTTTTATATTTTGGTCTCTGGTTCACGTTTAGGGTGAGAAATATCTCTCTCTCTCTTATTCTCATTCCTTTGTCTCGCTCTTTCTCTTTCTTCCTTTTTCTCCTTTTTCGATCCCTGTATCAAAGTCTTTTCCTGCATTTAACAAATTTCCCCTCTCTCTCTCTTTCCCTTCCATTCGCTCCTTCCTCCAATCCGTGTCTTCCCTCCCCCTCCCCCTTACCCTCTCCTGCCCCCTTCCCCCAGAAGCCACCTCACCCACACAACAGCCGTCAGAAAATTCACCCTTTCCCCCCCCCCACCCTCCCCCTCCCCACCCCCTTTGGGGTCAGCCCGCTTGTCAGCCCTTCAGCGTCTGCTTAAGCCGCGCAGCCCAAATAACGCGGGTGTGATGGGAGGACGACGTAATTACGAGGCTGTTTGTAATTACTGTGTTTATCACATGTTTCCTTCTCACTTCTCCTTCACCCATTTTCTTTTTTCTTGCTCTCTTGTCTTCTTCTCTGCTCTTCTGCTCTTCTAGTTCTTCTTCTCTCTCTCTGTCTTCTTCTCTTCTCTGCTGTCTCTTCTCTCTATTTCTCTCTCTCTCTCTGTCTCTTCTTCTTTCTGTCTCTCTCTCTGCCTTTCTCTTCTCTGTCTTCTTCTTTCTGTCTTCTGCCTCCTTTGTCTTCTCACATGTCTCTCTCACTCTCCTTTCCCACCATTTTCTCTTGTCTTCCTCTTCACTGGTTCTCTCTCTCTCTGTCTCTGTCTCCCGCTCTCTCTCTCTCTCTCTCTCTCTCTCTCTCTCTCTCTCTCTCTCTCTGTCTCTCTGTCTCATCTCTCTCTCTGTCTCTCTGTCTCTGTCTCTGTCCTCTGTCTCTCTGTCTGTCTCTCTCTCTCTCTCTCTCTCTCTCTCTCTCTCTCTCTCTCTCTCTCTCTCTCTCTCTCTCTCTCTCTCTCTCTCTCTCTCTCTGTCTCTGTCTCTGTCTCTGTTCCCTCTCTCTCTCTCTCTCTCTCTCTCTCTCTCTCTCTGTCTCTCTCTCTCTCTCTCTCTCTCTCTCTCTCTCTCTCTCTCTCTCTCTCTTTCTAGTCTTCTCTCTTCTCTCTGTCTCTCTCTCTCTCTCTCTCTCTCTCTCTCTCTCTCTCTCTCTCATTCTCTCTCTCTCTCTCTTTCTCACAATATCTCTCTGTCTTGTTTTTTCTGTCTGTCTGTCTGTCTCTCTCTCTTTCTCTGTCTCTCTCTCTCTTCTCTCTCTCTCTCTGTCTCTCTTTCTTCTTCTCTGTCTGTCTGTCTCTCTGTTCTATGTCTGTCTCTGTCTAGTCTGTCTCCCCTCTCTCTCTGTCTGTCACTCTCTCTTCTTGTCTGTCTGTCTGTCTGTCTCTCTGCCCTGTCTGCTCTTCTTCTCTTCTCTGTCTGCCTGTCTCCTCTCTCTCTGTCTGTCTGTCTCTCTCTCTCTCTGTCTGTCTGTCTCTCTTCTCTCTGTCTGTCTGTCTTCCTCTCTGTCTGTCTGTCTCTCTGTCTGCTTATCTGTCTCTTTCTCTTCCTGTCTGTCTGTCTATCTGTCTGCTTCCTTCTCTTCTGTCTGTCTCTGTCTCTGTCTGGTCTCTCTCTCTGTCTGTTCTGCCTCTCTGCTCCCTCTGTCTGTCTGGTCTCTAAGCTCTCTGCCTGTCTGTCTGTCTGGTCTGTCTATCTGTCTCTCTCTCTCTCTCTCTCTCTCTCTCTCTCTCTCTCTCTCTCTCTCTCTCTGCTCTAACTCTCTCTCTCTCTCTCTGCTTATTTGATATACATATATATATATATATATATATATATATATATATATATATATATATATATATATATATATATATATGTTCGCATGTGTGTGTGTAGGAAACTAGATAAATTGAAAGAAAGAAAGAAAGAAAGAAAGATAGATAGATAGATAGATAGATAGACAGATAGACAGATAGATAGACAGTTAGGTAGACAGAGATATATGCGTTTGCCTGTCAGTCTCCCTACCTCTCTCCCTCTCTCCCTACTATTCGATCTCCCTAATATTCACCCCCTTCCTCCAAACTCCCAATTCCTCCAGATAAAAAGCAAGCATAAGGAACCTTCCAGTCTAGTGCTGCCATCTATCTACGACACACCGAAACGTTAACCAGCCAGTAGCTCCCGATTACATACGTTTCCCTACGCTCGTTCCCTCTCGGTGCAATGGTCGAAAGGAA
Source organism: Penaeus vannamei (assembly GCF_042767895.1). Lineage (NCBI taxonomy): Eukaryota > Metazoa > Arthropoda > Malacostraca > Decapoda > Penaeidae > Penaeus > Penaeus vannamei. The sequence goes on along the minus strand of NW_027213025.1, from coordinate 11,799 downwards.
AACCTCGGGGATATGATCATATAATCTCAGGACGCAGCATTCCAGTCCATCCTGTCAATTAGCATCATCTTAAATACACACACACACACACACACACACACACACACACACACACACACACACACACACACACACACACACACACACACACACACACACACACGCACATTTATATATATACACTTATCTATATCTCTATCTATCTATCTATCCATCTATGTATCTATATAAATTACATATAGACGTCGCAATATATATCACGAAGTCCTCTCGTTTCATCGTAATCATTTCGAGTTCCGAAAATCTTTGGTGTTGTGTGTGGGGGGGGGGGTGGAGGAGAGGGGGTTGAGGGACAGGAGAGGGGGTAAGGGTGACGGTCAGGGTGGTGGAGGAAGGTTGAAGAAGGGAGTGAGAGAGAAGGAAGGATGAAGAAAGGAGGGAGAGGGAGGGGTGAAGAAGGCGAGGAGAGGGAAAGCTGAATATGGGAGGGAAAGGGTGAAGAAGGGAGGGTAAAGACGGGACGGAGAGGGAAGGATGAAGGGAGGGACAGGGAGGAGTGGCGGAGGAGAGGGAAGGGCGACGGGGGTGAGAGAGGGGGGTGCAATCTCCCACCATTACCCACCATCGAGCACCCACTCATAAATATTCACAGGGTGCGGCCGTCATGCTGGGGGGGGGGGGGGCTGTATTCGTACTAGGGACATGTGTTGCATTATCCTTTGTGTGCACACGTGCGACACACACATACACACACACACACACACACACACCCACACATACACATACACACACATACACACACGCAATCGCAACTTCAGGTTCATGAACACACACGAATCGCGAATTTGAATTCAATGCAACATTTGCAATTGCAAAAAACAGCATACCGGAGAAGCGCAAACTGGTACAACGAAGGAGGAAACCAACTCCCTCCCCTCCCCTCCCTTCCCGCCCCTCCTCCGCCTTCCTCCTCCCCTCCCCCTCCCCCGGCCAACCCCCTTCCTGCAACTCGGCTCCCGGGTCGGTTTCCCTCCCTCCGCAGATCACAGAACCACCGACTCGATTCGACCTGGACCTCTTGACCCCTCCCCCTTCCTCCCTTCACCTGACGATCCCACCCCCTTCTCTGTCACCCTTCCTTCCCCTCCTCCTTCCTTTGCTCCTCCTCCCCTTGAACCCCTAAGTCGATCCCTCTCCTCCCTCTTTACTCCTGGTTTCCTCCCCTCCTTCTCCCCCACCCTCAACTCCCTCCTTCCTCGCCCCTAAACCCCTCCTCTTCCCTCCTTATTCCTTCCTTTTCCATCTTCCTCCTCCTCCCATCCTTGCCCCCTTCCCACCTTCTTGTCTACCCCTCCTCCCTACCCACCTCCTTCTCCACCCCTCTTCCCTTCACCCTTCTTCCCCCTCCTCCCTTCCTCCCTTCCCCCTTCCCCCTCCTCCCCCCCCCCTCCCACCGCAAGAGAAGCAGCTCAATGCAAAGACGAGATCGGACTAATGTATACAAATGCGTTCAATAAGTAACATCAAAATCTTAAATGAGCGTTCAAACTCAACGTCAACGGAGGGGGCGAACTTGGCAAAAAGTGCACTGTAATCCTCCCAATGTGCACTGTAATCCCCCTAAAGCGCACTGTAATCCTTTTACGACGCGTAGTCATAATGTTACAAAGCCCCGTATTCATTCTGCCACGCACTGGTACCTTCCCGAAGTGCACAGTAATCGTTTTCTAAAAGCACACTGCGACTCCTGAGAAGCACTGGAAAAGAAGAGCAAAAGACAACAAGCAAACCAATGAAAAAACGACAGATACAAAAACTAATGACTGAAAGAAAAAAAAACTTGGCAAAGGTGAAAAAAATCAAGACAAATAAAAGAAAACGCCGAAACATCACCAACATGTCTTTCTTTCTCTCCAGATCTTAAGTTACGTTTCCTGCGCCGGGAGAGCTGGCAACGTCCGCTATAAAAGGCTACAACGGCCTCTGTATCCGCATTTTCAGCAACCCAAGAGCGTCGGCAACCCAGAGAAGTGGGAGAAATAACTTAGTCATCTCTCTCACTATACAAACAGCTTCCCATCTTCCCTACGAGTGGCTGACGAAGCCATAAACTCCGCCAGACAGCCAAGGCAAGACAGTCAATAAGAGTCCGCTCGTGAGACAGCAGTTTTCTTCTTGGTCTTCTCTGTCTTCTTTTTCTTCGCCTTTTCAATCTTCTTCTCCTCCTCCTCCTCATTCTCCTTCTTCTTATCCCCTACTTCTTCTATAATCATCCTTCTTCTCCCTCTTCTGTTTCTGCTCCTTCTACAACTTTTGCCATGTTTCATATGCGGAGTTCTCATGCTAATTAACCCTGCTATATTCAAAACACTGCGAACACCACGCAAATTTCATAACGCAATAGCATCGTACCAAACTTCGAGACTTCAATCCTGAAGTTCCCCGCCCATAAATCACATGAAAATAAATAACAAACCGTACTTTCCGCACCACCAGAAACTTCACACGGCGGTTTCGAATCAAGGAGTATCAGAATCCCCTAACGACATAATACTAGGCGTGAGGAGAGCGTGAGGAGAGCGTGAGGAGAACGCGAGGCGAGCGCCCACCACAAGCCCAAACAGGGGAGCTCGCGACGAAGCAAGGGGCGGTGGGCGAGGAGACCTCAATTGTGGGTAGAGAGTGATCCACCGCCTGCGTCGGATGCCTCGCCACTTTGCACACACACACACACGCAGGCTCAAGCGTGCGCACACACACACATATATATATGCCCTGCAAGATACACATACTAAAACAATCAACTCTTCCATCCGCATTTCACAAACGTAATTAGACTTCCACACAGACACACAATGGTAACTAACGCTTCCCCCTCTCCCAGTACATCCCAACTTCCTCCTCCAAGTCCTTTTTAACTTTCGTCTCCTCCAGCTCCTCTCCTCCTCCTCCTATCCCCTCCCCCTTCTAACCCCTTTACTTCCCCCCTCCCTCCTCACCCTTTTCTTTTTTACCTTCTCCCTCCTCCTCATCTCCACCTCCACTTCCATTTCCATTTCCACCTCCACCTCCTCCTCCTCCCTTCCCCCCTTCTCCTTACACCCATACCTCCTGCCTCCCGCTATGGGCTTTATATGACTCAACAATGATAAAACCCCTAACCCTTTACCTCCCCATTCATGCATGCAGCCACGCACACTCGATCACATACACACAAACACACTTCCGCACGCACAGTCACACACACACACACACAGACAAAGGGGGGAATTTCGGCCACACGGTCGAATAAGCATCTACAATAAATACATTTCTGAACACCTGTCAATGCTCCACGTATAAAGTATTCGGAAAAAAATATATATCACAAATATATATATATCTAATGCGAGGGTTAGCCTGTATTTATGTAACATGAAGGAAACGCGTTAAATTCCGTACGACTGGTCACATTTTTTTTATTCGTTGGCCGTGTACCATCACCATGATTCTTTGTTTACATTCATGACGTCATCACATACCCCGTCCCCTCCCCCCTCCCAACCACCAAAACTCACTACTCATCCTAGAACCAACCCAACCCATCCTCCTCTCCTCCTCGTCTAACTTCTCTTCTCTTCCTTTCTTTCTCCTTCATACACCTCCACCCCCACCATCACCTCTACCACCACCACCACCTCCTCCTTCTCCTGCACCCCCCCTCTACCTCCTTCATTAGTATCTCTTCCTATCCCTATCCCTACTCCTAACCCTACCCCTACCACCACCCCCACTCCCACTCTCACCACCTCCTGCACCCCACCTCCTTTATTAGTCCCTCCTCCTACCACCCAAATAATAATACACAAAAAAGGGTTCCGATCACATCCTGTCCCGGAGTGCGCGGCCGACGTAATGTACACCTGGGAAAGAAAAAAAAGAAAGAAAGAAAAAAAAAACAGGTGATTTCCCACAATCCATCAGTACTTCGGCCCGTCGCTGCGCCAACCGCCGCAGTGACTTCGCTAATAAGGCTGGATGGAGGGGAGGGGGGGAGGGGAAGGATGCGGAGGCAAGGCTATGGAGGGGAGAGGGGAGGGGTGGGATAAGAGGAGGGAAAGAGGGGATGGAATAGGGAGAGGATGGGAGGGGAGGAGGAGGAGGAGGAGGAGGAAAAGGAGGAGGAAAAGGAGAGAGAGAGAGAGGGAAAGGAAGGGGATGGGAGTGGATGTAGAAGGATGAAGATGGGAGGGATGGAGAGGAGGAGTAAGGAAAGGCGAATAAAAGGAAGGAAAATACAAAGGGAGAAAGGTGATGGTGACATAGGGAAGAGGGGAGAAGAGAAATGATAGAGTGAAGAAGGGATAGAGGGAAGGAGGGACAGAAGGATGGGAAGGGCGAGGAGGTGAAGATAAAGAGGAAAGATAGGAAGAAAGAAAGGAAAATGAGAAATCAGAACATAATAAATACAAATAAAGAGAGGAGGTAGAGACAAAAGATAAAAATGAAAAAAATGACATTAACCAAGAAAACCACGAAGAGCGATGCGGAAGGAAAGGAAACAACGGAGAGAAAAAAAAAAAACAGTACAAATACAAACGTAACAAATAAAAATAAAGAAAACCAAGAGAAATACCAACAAAACTAAAGTGAAACAAGAACGCGAAACGGGGGAAACGAAGCCCCGAAATCGCGAGGCGCAGGAGCCGAGCTTCCCGAGCGGCGCTTCCCGGCGGCGGCGGCGGCGGCGCGGGAGCATGAGCGATGGCGCCGCGTCACGCACCAACAGCCGTGGCAGCACCTTGCTCCCCCGCGTGAAATTAGCTCGACAGCCCCCACGCTCCTTTTTTCTCCCTTTCCTCTTTTCCTTTCTCTCTGCCTGTGCTTCGATCTCCGTCTCTTCATCTCCCCCCCTCTCTCTTTTCTTCCGTCTCCCTCCTTCCTCTCCCTCACTCTCCCACTCCTCCCTTTTCTCCTCCTCCTCCCTCTCCTCCCTCTCCCTTTCTACCAAACGAGGCCGGTTCTCCCCGCGCGCCGGTCCGTCGGTTCACCAGTGACCAAGAGCGTCCTCGTCCTCACAGAGAGCGAACGACAGCGCCGCCCTCGTGACTCCGGACCCGTCGGCGTTGAAAAATAGAGCCGTCGACCGAGCCAGGGAGAAGGCGCGGGATAACAGGTCAAGAACGTGCTACAACGGCGACAGGAAAACGAGGTTAACACTTCCGAGATAAAACGAGGGACGGCAATCGAGACAAGATGCAGTATAATAGAACATGAATAACCTACAATAAAAACAAGAACAAGCAATTAAGAAAAAGAGATAAATAGTTCCAATATAATAAACGAAAAAAAAAAAAAAAAAAAACATACTGGCAAAACTCGAGTGCCGGAGCAGCATCAAGCCGAGCCGTGCGGCATCACAGCCAGCCAGCCGCAGCACCATCCCGACAGCGCCCTCCCGACAGGCCCATCCCGACAGCGCCGTCGACAGCAGCGAGATTAGCGCCCCCACGTGTGCGCGAGCGCGTGGGAGCGAGGTGTGCGCACGGACGTCCTCGCGGCAACAAATGAGTCCAACGACATGCGGCCGCTCGCCATACTAACCGCACGCTGCATGCCTTGATTCACCGCACCTTCCACATCACGCCCACACAAACACACACGCAAACAGGCTGGTTGCACGCCCTCATGTCAGCCCATTCTGTCTTCCTCCTCTTCTTCTTGTTCCTATCATCATTATCATTATTATTATCATTTATCATTACCATTATTATTACCATCATTATCACCATTACTATTATCACCATCATCACCACTATTATTTTTTCATTATCATCATCATCATCATTATTACTATCACTATTATTATCAGTATCAGTATTATCATCATTCTTCTTCTCCTCCTTCCCTCACATGTCGTATCTTCCCTACTTCGCCTCGGCAATCCCGCGCGGAAAGCGACCAAAGCACTCTCATGACTTTAATATTCGACATGTTTATCCGACATGTTTTTGAAGCGATCGCCGCTCGCCACTTCCTCTCCCACAGAGACCGCTTCTTGTGCCTCCTGCCGGTGGTCATTTGTCTCCTGAAGGCCTCTCTGTCTGTCTGTCTCTGTGTCTGTGTGTGTCTGTCTGCCTCAGTCTATTTCCTCATCTCTCTCCTTCTAACACTACCCATAATGTTACGACCAGAGAGAGGAAATGATGGGGAAGGAATAAAAAAATGCGAAAAAAGAAAAAAAGGTAAAAGAGAAGACGTGAGAGCAGCGGAAGACGCGACGGGCCCCTCGGCGCCTCGTGCACCTCGGCCGCCCGACCCTTCGCCAGAACCAACGCCGACGTCGGGGAGTTTCTACGGCCACCGCAACATCCCGTGCCGCCGCCGCCACCGCCGCCGCCGCCACCGCCGCCGCCGCCGCCGCCAGATGCGTTTGCCGATGTCTCCTCCGCCTCTCCGGATTTTCCTCACCCCATCCGCCCCTCACTTCGTCCCTCCCTCATCTTCGTCCATTCATTTTAAAAATTGCTGGCAACTCGCCCCTTCCACGCTTGCATCCTTGACACTCCTGTGAACCAACATTGAAATATGATGATAATGTAACAATAACTCTGCAATACTTTCGTGTGCTACCGTCGCCCCTAAACGCGCCCGAACGCACTCAAGCCAAGCCCCGCCGAGCCCGACCGCAGCGCCACCTCCACGCCCCCGCCAAAGCCGCCCCTCCGCGCCCCCGGTCCCGCCCGCGCCCCCGTGAGCCGCCGCGCGCTGGAGACAATGCGTCGCGGGCGTGATGATCCCTAGTATCGGGGTCGGGGGT
>NW_027213023.1:32500-38300 GCF_042767895.1 Penaeus vannamei | reverse complement strand
CCCCTCCCTCCTCCCCCTCCCCTTTCCTCACCTCCACCTCTCCTTCCCCCTCCTCCACCTCCACCTCTCCTTTTCCCCTTTCCCCCCCTTTCCACCTCCACCTCTCCTTTCCCCCCCTCCCCTCCACCTCCTTACCTCTCCTTTCCCCACTCCCCTCCACCTCCACCTCTCCTTCCCCCTCCCTCCACCTCCACCTCTCCTTCCCCCCCTCCTCCACCTCACCCTCCCCTTTCCCCTCCTCCACCCCCCACCTCTCCCTTTCCCCCTCCCCACCTCCACCTCCCCTTTTCCCCCCTCCTCCACCCTCCACCTCCTTTCCCCCTCCTCCACTCCTCCACCTCCCTTTTCCTCCCTCCACCTCCACCTCTCCTTCCCCCCTTTTCCACCTCCACCTTCCCCCCCTCCCTCCACCCCACCTTCACCCTCCCTCCAACTCGCACCCCCATAACGCAACACCCTGCACCGCGCCCCGCCATCAAAGCCTCCCCCGTTCACTCAATTACTTTCTCGACAACTAGAATTATCCCGATCAAAGCGACAACAGACGAACGCCCTCGATTCCGCGCTCGAAAATAGGCGGCGGCTGATCTCATCTAAGCTTTTATTTTCGTAAGTTACTCGGCTATTTTCCCTCTCCTCGCGATGCGGCGGAAGACTGATCACATTCGAGGGGAATCCACGGCGTCTTGTCAGCGTGAAGTTGGGTATATTCATGCGTAACTAAAAAGGAAAATTGTTTGTTTGTGAGGCTGCGTATTAACGTGTTTTTTTTCCGGCAACAAAATATATAATGCATGTATCTTGAGACTTATGTCGTCCTTTAGAAAAAAAAAATCCCGAGAAAAAAAAGGCAAATATATTGGTGAATGTCAGTTCCAAAACCTCAAAAAAATAATAATAATAATAAATAAAAAAATAAAAAACGGAACAGTTCCATAGCTGCCTAAATTCGCCTAGGCTAACATCATGACAAATTCATCCACAACGCTAACAGATTAGACATAGACTTAAAGCTCCGTGTGAATCATTATTCGAAGATGCGAGTCCACTTTATACCCCCCCCCCCCTCAATTTAAGTGACAAGAGTGAGTCATTTCAGTAAAAAAAAAAAAAGGAAAGAAAAAAAAAGGGGGGGGGAGGGACACAGATTGAGGACAAAAGGCACAGCGTTATTTGAATAGATCCTATTTGTAGTCTCGAAAATATTTTCCGGAAGAGCCCAAGCAAAAAAATAATAAAGTTATACGTGACTGCAGGAATTGTTAATTGATCATCCAAGTTACCAAACCGCCAGTCGCAATTTCTCTCAAAACGAGTTTAGATAAAATTCGTGACATGTGAGGTAAAACAATTATCAACAGACTCACTAATTAATATCAATGACTTCGGAATTACAGACAAGGAAACTACAATAATTGTGAACACTTTTCTATCATTGCGACAAAATGTTGGCAGCATCAATACTACCGATGACTTTTCAACTTCACTAAGTAATCTTGCACGAAATAATATGGCAACGAAATAACTTTTTGATGACATTCACGGCCACATTCTAAACAAAGCCGGATGTACCGCATAACAGCATTAATGCCTCTCCGAAGTCGGGCATCTTTCCTAACCTGCTTAAATGACCCAAGATTCATCTCTAAATCTGGTGACAAATGGATTTTCAAAAAAATACCGTTCCCTTCTCTGTGAAACTGTTGGAGCAGCTGATAATAATACTGGTTGAGTAGCACTGTACACACATCAACAAAACCTTTGTGAAGGGTAAAGCAAAAGTCGGCTCCTGCCTGACTTGGCAAACCGGAACAAAACAATTAGACGAGAAAATAGATTATGAAAATGTCACACAGCATAAACTGAAATAGAACACCCTGCTGTACACTTCTGATATTTACGGGTTCTGCCACTTGGTAAATATACCTTACCAAGAAAATGCAATCTGCTAACATAACAAAATAAGATTTGCAAGTGTTGCCAGATGAAAAATCAGAGTCGCACTAGAAGCAATGTATTACTCGACAGCGCGCCCACATTCCATAGACTGCAGCACAGCACGGGCGGGAGCTGGGAGCCAACGTTTACAATTCCTTTTCATTACACGAAAATTACATGTTCAGGACAACTCCCTTCCTCGAACTGACCACACAAATGCTATTCTTAATCTATCTGAATAGCTTTAAATTGCACGTGGTGAACGACTATTGCCCAATTAAGCCAGACTAAGAACGTTCAGCTCCTTCAACCCACGCCACCCGATCGCAACCTCACTCCAAGGTCGAGCAGAATCCAAGTGTGGACTTAGGCCCCCTTGCACTCGAGATTCAAGCCGTCCCCTTCGAACCCCGAGTCCTCCATGACACAGCTGCTCAAACGTTTTCCCGTGCACTGGTCAACCTCGCACGATCTCAAACGCCCCTAATACCCACCAGGCTCTCAGCCCGTGCATCTATGTCGTAATTGGCACGTGGGTAGAATTTTATTACATCAGTCATACCTATCCTCGTCAATAGTTCCATACTGTAACACCAAGCATGAGCCAGTCTTTGACAGCACTGACAACAGCTATTTTCATTCAACCGATATGTGCAATTCCTCCCACCGCAGTGTCGCCAATATGTGAAATGCCACGCAGCGTTGCCAGTACGTGAACCACCACTTTTGACTCTTGCATCCGAAGACTCAGCCTAGGTGGATGGTCCGTCTTTCGGATACACAGGTGGAAAGTGGCGGGTCACAGACTGGCAAGGTTGACTGGTAAACCTAAACATAGGGAGGCCTGTTAAAAAAGTAGGCCTTCATATTGCGTGTAATCTCGTTTTCCTTGTTACTTTTTTCAGAGCCACGCAAAATGTTGCTACACATGTGCCCTTGCAATCGTTTAGGGCTAAACTGAATATCAATTTTGATTCACTGATTTATCACTCAACGTCAACAATAATAACATGCACATATCAAGATTGTGAATTACATTTAAAAAAAATCGATCTGTTTCACTGACAAAAATGGTACAACTAATTACACCTAAAAGCGTTTACTAACTGCAAACATTCCCCCTGTCCTCCATTACATTCGCAAAACTTTCTATCCACTTCTTCCGTCAATAACCATTACACACCGGGCTGCGTTAGTTAAGTTAGTTTATTTACCACCCTGGCTGTCCGCTCTGGCGTAGGTAATCTTAATTACAGAATTTTATATATATTCGACATAGTATAGCATTCTTGTACATTGCAAAATGAATATATAAGTCATACCTCATGCAAAAGAATATTACCCAAGTTGATATACTTTGGCCATTGTGTTTCCATAACAATGTTCTAAGATCACGATGATTTTACATAATAAATTTAGGATACAGTACGAGTATATCTTCCAGTGTATCGGATGAAATAATCACAGTTCTTCGAGAGATGAAATCCGGCTTCGTGTGGCCGTAGAGTACTCGTAAAAAACAACAACAACAACAACAGCAACAACTGAGTGCGCCGTACATCAGGACTGGCCAATCTTTTGTGAGATATGGCCCACTTTTTCTTTGTCTCCCTTACGCTATCTACCAGTCTTGTTCGCGCGCGTGTTTGTGTGTGTGCTAATTTACTGACGGAGATAGATGGAGAGAGAGGTGGGAGGGAGGGAGAGAAAGGGGAAGAAGAAGAAAGGAGAAGAGAAAGAAGAAGAGGGAGAGAGGAGGGAGGGAGGGAGGGAGGGAGGAGGAAGGGAGGGAGGAGGAGAGGAGGGAGGGAGGGAGGGAGGGAGGGGAGGGAGGGAGGGAGGGAGGGAGGGAGGGAGAGAGAGAGAGAGAGAGAGAGAGAGAGAGAGAGAGAGAGAGAGAGAGAGAGAGAGAGAGAGGTGGAGAGGTGGGTGGGGTGGGGGGGGGACAGTACGATGCGCCGCCCGCACTGTCAAGGGTGCACCCATCGCCTCCGCCGGAAGTGGCAGCAAGCGCGCGCATGGCCGAGGGGTGACCTTCCGAGGGTGACCTGAGACTGGAGTGCGGGCGAAGGGGGGGGGGCGGACATGAGGGGGGGGGGGCGGCTCAATCAACTGGAAACTCCTTCTCTGACAGGAAACAGCGTCAGCATCGCCTCCACAGAGAGATCAAAACGTGTTGGGGATGAAAGGGAGGGGGGAAAAAGGAGGGAGAACCGGGGAAGCGAGTGGGGATGTAGAGGAGGGCAGAGGGAGTGAAAAGGAGAGAATGAGGGGAGGAGAATGAGGAGGGGAGGGAGGAAGACTGGGATATAAAGAGAAAGAAAGAGAGAAAGAGATTGAGAATGAGAGAGTGTGAGAGAGAGAGAGAGAGAGAGAGAGAGAAAGAGAGAGAGAGAGAGAGAGAGAGAGAGAGAGAGAGAGAGAGAAAGAAAGAAAGAAAGAAAGAAAGAAAGAAAGAAAGAAAGAAAGAAAGAAAGAAAGAGAAGACGAAAGCTCAGAAACTGGAGAACTCAGAAATCTGCGACTAAAGACAGAAAGAAGCAGGGAAAAAGCAAGCGCAAGGTGCCACCCTGCCATACGGCACCCCGGCAAATGTTGGGCTTGGCACTGGCGAACGGCGCGTGCTCCTAACCCCGCGTCCGACTGACCATAATGCAACCGGTTCAACAGCTGGAAACCCGCCACTCAGACCGGCTTTTTCCGATGGGTCACGTGTCTACAGCCGGTCTTTCTATAGTCGCCATATAGTCGTTTTTATGGTCGTCTTCTACGGGCGCTCTCCCATGGTAACAGATGGACAGATCGGCGGCTTCCGAGATCACAATTTCACAGTTCTACAGTTACTATACCATTCAATTTATTACTATACCGTTACTATATCAATTACTATATCATTCAATTTATTACTATACCATTCAATTTATTACTATACCATTCAATTTATTACTATACCATAACTATATCAATGACTATACCATTCAATTTATTACTATACCATTACAACATTAATTACTATACCATTCAATTTATTACTATACCATTACTATATTAATTACTATACCATTCAATTTATTACTATACCATAACTATATCAATTACTATACCATTCAATTTATTACTATACCATTACTATATCAATTACTATACCATTCAATTTATTAAAATACCATTCAATTTATTACTATACCATTACTATATCAATTACTATACCATTCAATTTATTAAAATACCATTCAATTTATTACTATACCATTACTATATTACTTACTATACCATTCAATTTATTACTATACCATTACTATATTAATTACTATACCATTCAATTTATTACTATACCATAACTATATTACTTACTATACCATTCAATTTATCACTATACCATTCACTTCCACATTTGTAGAACCTTAGACAGGCATGAGTGACCACGTTCCTGGCATGGCAGAAGGAAAACGAAAGACGCAGGTGATGCCAAGTAGAATGTAGTTTGTAGAATGCATGAAAACATTAGGAACCACAAGCACGGAGAGCGCATACCACCGTCAGGGCAATAGGGTCACTGATGCAATAAGAATATTCACTCTTGAAGAATTACGTTAGTGATGATGATGATGATGATGATAACAGTAATAACAATAATATCAATAATAATAATGATAATGATAATAATAAAAGTGATAATAATAATGATAATGATAATAAAAAAGTGATAATAATAATAATAATAATAAAATAATAATAAAATGATAATAATAAAAATAATAATAATAATAATAATAATAAAATGATAATAATTCGTGCCAATAAACTTTTTTCCCTATCTTACAATGCTATTGAATCCTTAAAGAAAAACCCTGGATCCGGA
>NW_027213023.1:20000-25000 GCF_042767895.1 Penaeus vannamei | reverse complement strand
CTCCCTTCTTCACCCTCCCTCCCTTCCACTCTTCCCCTCCCTCTCTCTCTCCCACCTCCCTCCCCTTCCCTCCCACCCTCCCTCCTTCTTCCTCCCTCCCTGCCTCCCTCCTTCCCTCCCTCTCTGCCTCCCTCCCTCCCTCCTTCCCTTCCTTCCCTCCTTCCCTCCCTCCTTCCCTCCCTCCTTCCCTCCCTCCTTCCCTTCCTTCCCTTCCTTCCCTCCCTCCCTCCCCTCCCTCCTTTCCCCTTTCCTTCCCTCCCTCCCTCGCTCGTACCCATCAATTAGAAGAAAGCTAAATGGGGGGACAAACGACCCCATACGACACAAAAAACGACCCCGCACCGTCACCATTACTTATCTTGCCTCCGCTCTCTCCCGACTTACAGGTGAGACTCCAGTTGCATTACCTGCGGGGAGAGAGAAGGGGGGAGAGGGTGAGGTACAGTTGCATGAATCTATAGTTTTATTATTTCTATATTATTTTTTAAATCATTATATTTAATATCATAAAATCTATATTATTTTTTAAATTATTATATTTAATATTATAAAATCTATATTATTTTTATCATCATTACTGTTATTATTATTGTCATTACGATTCTCCTTATTGATAATAGGCTTATTCAATGTCATTGTTATCATACTTACTATTACTTGTTATCATCAATATTGCTATTGTTGTTGTTACTGTTGCAACTATTAATATTACAACTACTACTACTACTACTACTACTACAACTAATAATAATAATAATAATAATAATAATAATAATAATAATAATAATAATAACAATAATAATAATAATAACAATAATAACAAATAATAATAATAAATAATAATAGTAGTAGTAATAATAATAATAACAATAATAATAATAATAATAGTAATAACAATAATAATAATAATAACAATAACAATAATAACAATAATAATAACTATAATAAATAATAAAATAACAATAATAATAATAACAATAATAACAATAATAATAAAAATAACAATGACATCAATCATAATGTTACTAGTAAACTTCAACCAGTCCTGCTAAAACTACTGTTACTACCACTATCACTACTACTATGAACATAACTATTATCACTATCAATAACTACCAATACCACAAGTCCAACTACTACAACTACCCACATTACTCCATTTTTTAACCAATCAACACAGCTTCTTGAAAAAAAACACCAAGCTTCACGAAAGAAACTTTGGAATAATAAGAAAAGAAATAAATACGTGAATTTAAAAAAATGAAAAAAAAAAAAATCCCGACATTGTGCCACATGTTTCGGGGAATTCCCTTAGTGCCCGACAGTGCCACGTGCCGCCCGCACCTTGTCGCTATCGTGCCTCGGGAATTCCGACTGATGGGAAAAAGGGAGATAGATGGAGAGGAGGAGGGGGGAGGGATGGAGAGAGGGAGGGGAGGGGAGGGGAGGGGAGGGGGAAGGAGGAGGGGAAAAGGGAGGAGGGAAAGGGAGAGTGGGTGGGAAGGAGGGGGAGGGAGGTGGAAAGGGAGGAGGAGGGGGAGCAAGGGAGGGGGACAGGAGCAGAGGGTGGGAAGGAGGGGGAGGGGGAGCAGGAGGGAGGGAGGGGAGGGGGAAAGGAGGGAAGGGGAGGGAGGGAGGCGAAAGGAGGAGGGGGGGAGAGAGGGAGAGGGAGAGGGGAATGAGAGAGAGAGAGAGAGAGGGGGAAGAGTGTGGGAAAGAGAGGGAAGGATAGATGGAAAGAAGGGAAAAGAGATAGGCTGGGGGAAAATGTAGAAAAAGGGGGAATAGAAAGAGGGAGAAACAAAATAGGGGGAAGGTGGGACGGAGGAAGGGTGGGGGGGAGGCAGGGTTTGGAGAAGGAGAGAGAGAAAAAGAAAGAAAGGCAGACAGAAGGCCAGAGAAGGAAAGAGAGAGAGAGAGAGAAACAAAAAGACAAGTAATATGGTGATGATTATCCTTTTTATCCTAATCCTAATTACGTTGGTAACAATAACAAAAACAACTGCAGCAGGAAGAAAAAATAAAAGTAGAAGTAGAAGAAAAAGACCATGAAGGTAAAGAAAAATAATGTAAATGAAGAAAGAAAAAAAGAGGAAAAAGGGAGAAGAAAGGAGGACGGAGAGGAGGAGGAGGAGAAGAAGAAAAGAAGAGACAAATGAGTAAAAGAAAAACAAAGAGAAGAAGTAAAAGAAATAAATGAAGAAAGAAGAAAAGAGGAAATAAAAAGAGAATAAGACAAAAGGAGAAGAAGAAGAAGAGCACGAGAAGTAAAAAAAAAAAAGAAGAAGAAGAACAAAAGGAGAAGGAAAAGAACAACAACAACAAACAGAAAAAAAGAAAAAAAATTGACAAGAAAACAAAGAATAACAACAAGAGTACAAACAGACAAGGAAAAGAACAACAACAAACAGAAAAAAAAGAAGAAGAAAAATGACAAGACAAAAAATACAAAAAAAAAAAAAAAGAAAAAAAGAAAAAAAAAAAAAAAAAAGCCTCCGCGCGCCTTCCGACCTCCGTCCCGATCATCCACCCCCTCCTCCCCCCCTCCCCCTCCCCCTCCTGGCATCCCCACCGCCGCCGCCGCCGCCGCCCGCGTCCCGTGAAGCGCCCACCACGAACGCCCCTTTTTCCTTCGCGGGCGGAAATAGATGGCGGCGGCGACGAGGACTTTTCGGGCGCATTTGGAGTCGCTCCGGGAGAGATTAATGTGACGTGATTAACTTCCAATTTAGGAGGAGGGGGGGAATAAAAAATATATATATGTGTATCAAAAGGCATAGCTCCTCTGCGAGAGCCTGGGGATAATTAGTTAAGGAAGGGTTCGATTTTCTCTTTCTTTCTTTCTTTTTCTTCTTCTTCTTCTTCTTCTTCTTCTTCTTCTTCTTCTTCTTCTTCTTCTTCTTCTTCTTCTTCTTCTTCTTCTTCTTCTACTTCTTCTTCTTCCTCCTCTTCTTTCTTTCTTTCACTCTTTCTTATCTTTTTTTTTTTTTGGTGGGGTGGGGTGGGGTGGGGTTGGGGTTGAGAGGGGTGTGAGGGGTCGGGGGGGCGGTATAACAAGAACATACTTCATCGCGAAACATCAATGGACTTTCGGATCAAAATCACTTTTCTTATTAATCTAAACAAACAAACAAACAAAAAAAATACTGATTTAAGTCTTCCCATTAGTTTGTCCTTCAACAAACCGCGAATTAGTCTCAAATTAGTCTCAAAAAAGAAATAATAATCATAATAATAAATAATAAAAAAAACACTCATCAAGGGTTAAGGAAAAATGATTTGACGTTTTTCCTATAACGCCAAAATACACTGTCAGTCATAAAACAGCAGGCAATATGCTTGGCCACATTTTTTTCTCTCTTTTTTTTAATGCAGCTGGGAACAGATTCCATTTTCACGCTCTAGTGAAAACATCCAAAAAATAGTAGTAACTCCCAGCTCAAAATCCGATCTAACCCGTCCGCTCTTTTTTATGCCAACGTTTCAAAGGTATTTTTCACGTTTCCCCCTCCCCCCTTCCCCCTTCCCTCACTCTTCCTGCCTCCCTTTCCCCTCCTTTCTACCTCCCTCCCTTCCCTCACCCTTCCTGCCTCCCTCCCTTTCCCCTCCTTCCTACCTCCCTCCCTTTCCCCTCCTTCCTGCCTCCCTGCCTTTCCCCTCCTTCCTACCTCCCTCCCTTAATCCCTCCCTTTCTTTACCTCCCTCCCTTTTCCCCTCCTTTCTACCTCTCCTCCCTTTCCCCTCCTTCCCTTGCCTCCCTCCCTTTTCCCCTCCTTCCTACTCCTCCCTCCCTTTCCTCCTCCTTCCTACCTCCCTCCTCTTTCCCCTCCTTCCCTGCCTCCCTCCCTTTACCCTCCTTTCTACCTCCCTCCCTTTCCCCTCTTTCCTACCCTCCCTCCCTTTTCCCCCTCCTTCCTACCTCCCTCCCTTTCCCCACTCCTCTTTTCTACCTCCCTCCCTTTCCCCTCTCCTTCCTACCTCCCTCCCTTTCCCCTCCCTTCCTGCCTCTCCCTCCCTTTCCCCTCCTTCCTACCTCCCCTCCCTTTCCCCCTCCTTCCTCCCTACCTCCCTCCCTTTCCCCTCCTTCCTACCTCCTCCCTTTCCCTCCTCCTACCTCCCTCCCTTTCCCCTCTCTTCCTACCCTCCCTCCCTTTCCTCCTTCCTACCTCCTCTCCTCCCTTTCCCCTCCTTCCTACCCTCCCTCCCTTTCCCTCTCCCTTCCTACCTGCCCTCCCTTTCCCCTCCTTCCTCCCTTTCCCGAACTACCGCCTCATCCCGCCACTTCCAATTTTCCACTTTTCTCTCGCTCTCTCTCTTTCCCTGTTCCTTCTCTTTCTCTCCTTCCTCTTCCTCCTCTCTTTTCCTCTTCCTCAACCTTTCCCTTCTCCAAGTGCTCTCACCTCTTTCCCTTTTCCTCTCTCCCTCTTCCCCTTCCTCCTCTTCCTCTTCCCTTCTCCTCCCACTTCCTCTCTCCCCCTCCCCATTCTTCCAGCTCCTCCTCCCCCCCTCCCTCCCTCTTCTCCCTACCCCCTCCCTTTTTAATCTTTTTAAAAACCTCACCTATCACACCTACTATCCGAAGATTTAATATCAATCACACAAAACGAAAAACCAATAGATAACACTCCCTCCTAAAAAAAAAAAAGTACATGCAAGTTAAATTACGCACATTACCATTTTGTACTCTGGCCCGTATGCAAATGCGTTCATGACGACAAGGATGTACAAATGTTTTACCCAAATACCTGCAGCAGTTTCTGTGTCGCGGAACGTTCGACTGTGAACAAAGCGAACACCGTACCCGTCTAACAAGGGTGTACCCAACGACGTACACGATCAAGAATTCGGTGTACACATGTTCGTATCTTCTGAGTGCTGTAGTCAAGATTTCGCGATCTCTGTTGCCTACTCGACTGCTTACTTGACTGCCTACTCGACTGCTTACTTGACTGCCTACTCGACTGCTTACTTGACTGCCTACTCGACTGCTTACTCGACTG
>NW_027213022.1:45000-47500 GCF_042767895.1 Penaeus vannamei | reverse complement strand
TCTGAACGACCCAAGTATACCAAGAATATATTCCGAGGACGACATTATCCGGCGAATTACGTAAATAGGATACCGGTCTATTGTGTAAGAATAACAGTAAAATCGACGTATTATTATTATCATCTTTTTTATCTTTTTTTTACGTTTCCGGATTCCGAGGGAAATACTTCGAAGATTGCTCTGAATTTTAAGATGATATAATAACGCTATCAAGGTGATTAATGATAGAAATTAGCATATTAAGGTTGGATTATGATGAAAGGGTTAAGATGATAACGAAAGTGCTACAAAAATGGTGTCAATAATAAGGTTATGATGTTAACGGCAATGATGATGGTAAAAATGTTGATAATAAGGATGAATATAATGATCATAAGCATGATAATAATGATAATGATGATGAAAATAACAACAGCAACAGCAATAATAGTGAAAACAATTATAAAAATGATAACAATAATAGTGATAACAATGATAATAATAATAATTGATGATGATTATAATCATATTTATAATGATGAAAATGGTAATAACAATAATGATAATAATAATGATAATGATAATAATGGTAATGATAATAATCGTTAGAATGATAACCATAATGATATTGATGATAGTTATAGAAGTGATTATAATAGTAAAAAAAGGTGAGTAGTAATTACATAAATTAAGGAAATTAATGATAATAATGATTATAATGAAAATAGTAATAATAATTATTATTATTATTACTATTATTGTTATTAGTAGTAGTAGTAGTATCATTATTATTATTATTATTATTATTATTATTACAATTGTTATTATTATCATTATTATTACTATTATTATTATTATTATCATTATTTTTTTTCTTTTATTATCATCATTATCATTATTGTTATTACTATCATTATTATCATCATTATCATTACTATTATCATTGTTAGCATAACTCTAATTATCATTATTGTAATTATTATTTTTATCAATGTTATTATCATTTTCCTTATCATCATTAGCGTTACCATTATTATTATCATAACTATCATAATCATTACCATTATTACTATTCATATCACTGTGAATACCTTCAACACTACTCTTTATATTATCAACATTATCCTTATCCTCATTATCAATATTACTATTACCATTGTTTCATTATTGTTATAACTGTTGCTAGACACGACACATTTTTGCTAAATATTCATTATTCATTTCCACTTATTATAGATATCAGTATCATTTACTTTATTATTATTACTTATTTTTACTTACTAGATTGCAATTGTTTTTTAGTCTGACATATTAAATTAATTGATTAATTTTGTTATTGTATGTTT
This sequence comes from Penaeus vannamei, assembly GCF_042767895.1. NCBI lineage: Eukaryota > Metazoa > Arthropoda > Malacostraca > Decapoda > Penaeidae > Penaeus > Penaeus vannamei. The sequence continues at coordinate 46,175 of NW_027213022.1, read as the reverse complement.
AGTTTTATTTCTTTAGTCTTTCATTGTTTGTTGTATGTTTGCTTTGTGAAAATGGTAATGAATTATTTTCTTATTTGTTATTTTCATAACCAATTCATTTATATATTTTCATCAACATTTATTCTTTATCCGATTTTTAATCAATGAAAACTAAAAGAAAGAAAGAAAGAAAGAAAATATATATTGACGAAAGACTACTGTAATTTTTTTTTTTCATTTTTTTCTTCCTTTCTTTCTCATTCTCTCTCTCTCTCTCTCTCTCTCCCTCCCTCTCTCTCTCTCTCTCTCTCTCTCTCTCTCTCTCTCTCTCTTCTCTCTCTCTCTCTCTCTCTCTCTCTCTCTCTTTCTCCCTCCCTCCCACTCCCTCCCTCCCTCCCTCCCTCTCTCTCTCTCTCTCTCTCCCTCCCTCCCTCCCTCCCTCCCTCTCTCTCTCTCTCTCTCTCCCTCGTTTATCATTTTTCTTCTTCGTCTTTATCATCATCACCAGTATTTCGAAACACTGGCATGCCTGCGTCTCATTTTCTACCTCGACGCAAGCACAAAGTACTTGGTAATGTTGCAATGTTGATGTCGCGGCGGAGAAGGAGGCCTGGGGATGGGGGGTTGGGGGTGGGAGGGGGGGGGTGTAGGTTGCGAAAGCACGGCTGGCATTTCCTGGGCTTGCATGCGTGTTTGTCTATCTCCTTTTTTTTCTGTCTTTTTTTTTTCTTTCCTCCCCTCGGTTCTATTGTTTTGTTGTTTATTATTGTTATTATTTTCCTTCTGTTTTTTTGTGTCTTTCTTTCTTTCTTTCTTTGCTTTTTCTTTCATATTAAGTAATAGGCTTGGTTGTCTGTTTCTCTGTCTATCCGTATGTTTTTCTGTCTAAGTCTTTTCTCTCTTCTCTCTCTCTTCCCCCCCTCCTCTCTCTCCCACTATCTCTCTCCTTCCTACTCCTTCTCTCCCACCTCTCTCCCTCCCCCTCCCTTACTCTCTCTCTCTCTCTCTCTCTCTCTCTCTCTCTCTCTCTCTCTCTCTCTCTCTCTCTCTCTCTCTCTCTCTCTCTCTCTCTCTCTCTCTCTCTCTCTTTCTCGCTCTCTCGCTCTCTCTCTCTCTCTCCCTCTCCCTCCCTCCCTCCCCCCCCCCATCTATCAACCTATCTATCTATCTATCCCCTCGGTTCTTTTGTTTTGTTC
>NW_027213022.1:32500-35000 GCF_042767895.1 Penaeus vannamei | reverse complement strand
AGAGAGAGAGAGAAAGAGAGAGAAAGGAAGCCACACAACAAGCAAGGACTTTTTAAAAGGGTACAACCAAGCAGGCAACGCAGAATGGTGTAAAAATCATAAACTTTTTCGGGAAAAAAGCGACATTAAAATTGATGACTTGCAGCCTTATTTTGAAAGTCTAATACAGATATTTGAGCTCAAGTTGAGGCCAAAAACTGTGGTTATCATTCTAGATCAAACTGCCGGTCAAATAGGCACACTTTCCGTTTTAAAGATTACTTTCCTACTTCCTTGATATGTGTTTTTTTTTCTTTTGTTTTCTTTTCTTCCTTTTGTTTTTGTTATTGTTTTTGAATCTTATTCTCTTCCTCATCTCCCTCTCCTGTATTTTCTTGATTTTGTTGCAAATAATTTTATTGATTTTTTTTCTGTTTGTCTTTATCATCAAGGTACTTTATTTTTTATTATATTACACTGTCATAATTTTATTTCCTTTTCTTATCCTTCTCTTCGTCATTTTCTATAATTTCGTCCTCCTCTCTCCCTTAAATACATTCACTATTATTTTTTCTCTATTTTTTCACCATTATTTTTTCAATATTCATTTTCATTAATTTTTTTATCGCTATTTTTCATTTTCTTTTTGCATTATTCATTTTCATTATTATTTTTTCGCTAGCAATTTCCGCTACATTTTTTTTTTTTACTTTCTGCTTTCACTATTTATTTTTTCACCATTATTTTTTCACTATTCATTTTCATTAATTATTCTCTTTGCTATTTTTCATTTTCTTTTTGCATTATTTATTTTCATCATTATTTTTTCACTAGAAATTTCCGCTACATTTTTTTTTCACTTTCTGCTTTCACTATTTATTTTTTCACCATTATTTTTCACTATTTCCAACTTCTTTTCATATCAGATTTCTCAACATCTATCAAATTATCGTATATTTTCATTCATACATTTTCCAAACCCTTCACTCCAAAGTTTTTTATTATTATTATTATTATTATTTTTTTTTTTTTTTTTTTTGTTTTTTTTTTTTTTTTTTTTTTTTTTTACTTTTGGTAATAATTTTCTAATCTCTTTTATTCAATTTATTCTCCTTGTCTTCTCTTCCTTATCCATATTATTTCTTATAAAGATATTTAGTTGTTTTTTTTAGTTTTTTTTTTTTTTATAAAGATATTTAGTTTTCTATTTTTTATTTTTATTTTTGTATTTCTTTTCCGTTCAATAGCTTTAATATTTGTTATATCATCCTCCCTTCTCACTCATTTTCTTTTAGTGTTTTCTTTGTCTCTATTTATTATTTATTGGCAGTATTTCCCCTTCGGATTTCTTCTCAACCTTCTCACTTATTCATACTTTCATTTTTCCGTTTCTCAAACCCCCATCTTGATTTTTTGTTTGTTTGTTTGTCAGTTTCTATTATTATCGTTATAGTTATTATTATTATTATTATTATTATTATTATTATTATTATTATTATTATTATTATTATTATTATTATTATTATCATTATTATTATCATTATTATCAATATCATTATTATAACTATTATTATTATCTTGATTTCTTTTGTTTATCAGTTTCTATTATTATCGTTATAGTTATTATTATTATTATTGTTATTATTATTATTATTATTATTATTATGATTATTATTATTATTGTTATTATCATCATCATTACTATTATCATTATTATTTATTATTATTATTATTATTTTTATTATTATTATTATTATTATCATAATTATTATTGTTATTATTATTATTATTATTATTATTATTAATATCATAATTATTATTATAATTATCCTTCTAAATATTGTTAATATTATCATCCTTATTATCCCCATTATCATTAGTTTTATTATTATTATTATTATTATCATTATTATCATTATCATTATTATTATTATGATTATGATTACAATCATTTTTGTTCCTATTACTGTTTTGAATAACCTTATCAAATAATTTTTTTTCTTAACTTTTTTATTTTATTTTTATATTCTTCTCATTAGCCTTTATACTTCGCATTAAATCATCTTACTTTTTTAAGCTTATTTAAATTTTCCTTTTCTTTTCTTTTTCATTGGTTTATCACTTGCTTCTCCTTCTTCCTCCTGTCTCGTTAACTATCTTATCGCTTTTTCTTTACTTTTTATTAATTTTTTTATCTATTTATATATATTTTTTATTCTTTCACTTTCTTTCCATACCCTTGTTCGTTCTGATGAATGTACTTTATTTTATTTTTATTTCTTATCTCTCCCATTTTTATCTATTGTTATTTCATTCTCCCAAGCCCCCCTTTCACTTTTTTTTTTTTTTTATTCTTCTATTCTTTTAATTTCTCCTTCTTCTTTTCCTCCCTTTGTTACGTTTCATCAAGTGATTCAGTTATTGTTTTTCTTTTCTTATCAACAGCTTTATTGCTATCTTCTTCTACCTCCCTTCTTCTTAATTATCTCCCTATTTCTTTCTCCATCCTTTATCATCCATA
>NW_027213022.1:22500-25000 GCF_042767895.1 Penaeus vannamei | reverse complement strand
TTATCGTCTTTTTCATCATCATTAATTAAATACACTGATAACAAAGATAAGAGAAGTCAGCACAGCCTATAAATAGAAAAATAAAAACAATAATTAATGAGACACGAACAAGATTTATAATCAACACACACGCAAATTTTATCAAATTGTAAATCATAAAGTGAAGGTGATATTACTGTTATGCCAATTTTGATAAAGCGCTATTGAGTGGTGCAAGTGTGAAGAATTATGACAGTGATGACAATGTTCCTGATCTTTTTATATTCACTTTCTTTCGTTTGTTTGTTTCTTTCTTGTGTTTATCATTTTGTTTATCTTCGTTTTGTTTTGTTTGATATTACTGAGATTGTCTTTTATTTTGTCTATTTATTTTTCATCATTATTATTATTATTATTATTGTTGTTGTTGTTGTTGTTGTTGTTGTTGTTGTTGTTGTATTGTTGTTGTTGTCTTTGTTGTTGTTGATATTATTATTATCATTATCAGTATTGTTATTATTATTATTACTATCATTATTATTATCATTAGTATTATTATCATTATTATCATTATTATTATTATTATTATCATCATCATTATTATTATTATTATTGTATTATTATTATTTTCCTTTTTTTCAATCTCTCTTTCTTATTCTTATTACTTGAGGTTGTGAATACCGTTATGCAGGGATATTATCATCTCATGAATAATGTAAGTGATAAGAGATAAAAAAATATATAAATATATTGCTAAGTATTTGCAAGGTTTATGTGAGACATTACGATTGAATTGCAAATGAAAATGATGATGAAAGTGATCGTGATGTTTCTGATGATGATGATTATGAGGATAAGGAGGAGGAGGAGGAGGAGGAGGAAGAGGAATATGAGGAGGGAGAGGAAGAGGAAAATGAGGAGGAGGAGAAGGAAGAGGAAAATGAGGAGGAAGAGGAAAATGAGTAGGAGGAAGATGGAAATGAGGAGGAGGAAGAGGGAAATGAGGAGGAGGAAGAGGAAAATGAGGAGGAGGAGAAGGAAGAGGGGGGAGAGGAGAAGGAAGAGGAAAATGAGGAGGAGGAAGAGGAAAATGAGGAGGAGGAGAAGGAAGAGGGGGGGGGGAGGATAATGATGATGATGGCGAGGAGGAGGAGAATAAAGAAGAGTGGGGAGAAGGATAATGGTGATAATGATGATGATGATGATGATGATAATAATTAAAAAAATAATAATAATAGTGATAGTAATAATAACAATCAACATATTGATTATAATAATTACAATAATTAACACAGTTTCTTAAGCTAATCCACACACACACCCAATGCACCCTGTCTCTCTCCCTCACATACTCTCCCTGACCGGAGATTACGCCCTTGACCTTTGACCTGGACTCACTCAGAGATAATTTCCTCTGACCCAATTTGACCTCTTGGCCGCATCTGGTGGGACGAAGACAATGGCCTGACCCGAGATGACCCGCTGATGTTGTTCCCTAAAGACAGGTCATTTGGTAACTGGTTTTAACGAGAGCTTGACCTTTTTTTGGGCGGAGGTTTATGACCTTGGTTTATAAAGCTGGGTTTTGAGGGCGTCTTGTGCTCTCGTGGGATCTTCAAAGACTTTTATGTTATCGTGGTTATTATCGTTGAGGTCATTATTGTTGTGGTTATTACTGTTATTATTTTCATTATCATCATTATAATTTATTAGTTGTAGTATTGTTGTTATTCTAATTATTATCATAGTGAATATGATAATGAGAATTCTTATCATTGACGTAATCACTATTATCATTATTATCATTATTATTATCATAGTTATTATTATTAACATTATTATTATTATCATTATTATTATCATTATTACTGTTATTATTATTACTATTATTACTTTTATTATATATATATATATATATATATATATATATATATATATATATATGTAGATACACACACACACACACACACACTCGCACACACACACAACGTATATAAATGCACATATATTTTTTTTTGATATATTTTTGTTTTGATTGCTGGGGTGAAATAAGGGGGCGAGGAGTTAATAGTTTTTTGATAGATTTCTCGTAGGTTTGCCATTGACAGGTCCGCCATCTTTGTTTATAAAGCGTCGTGGCGATTTTCATCCTTTCAATAAATAAATAAATGTTAAGAATCATTAGGAAATGTGTATTTTTTGTGTGAATTGTATCTAATAAACCCATACTGGTTGGGGATGTTGCTATACTTTCAATATTTGTGAAAGAAATGCAATTTTCTAAAATCTGAAGAAACTAGTTATTTCTAAGTGTTGCCATTCTAGCGACTTTCCGCTAGATCTAGAATTCTCAAGGTATATTTTAATGAGGAATAATAATATAAATACTCTATATTTACCGATATTCTTTAGATCCTTGTCAGCGTGAAATGAGGATCTTTTCGTCTATATATACCTAGCGGGATTTATAAATTCCAGTCTAGCGGTTTTGTGAAATTAATAACAACACCAGATTTCGTAG